>NC_081436.1:39764939-40064939 GCF_949786415.1 Peromyscus eremicus | reverse complement strand
CAGTTTATCGCTCCTCTGTTCAACAATCATTTACTCAGTGTATGGTATGTACCAGCAAAGGAATGCACACAATCTATACCTTTAGGAAATTTATAACTGAAGCAAAAGAGGAGGAGAACGGAGAAATAAGCAATCAGGGAAACATTAGGTAGTCATAGCCACTGAGTTGAGAAAGAGCACGTGTTGCCTTTCTCAACAGAAGCTTATGTAAGATATGAGTAATGTCCTTTCTATGCAGTAGTCTAGAGTGGCACTGGGCATGAAAGATCCTGGAGACAACTTAGAAGTTTGAAGATAACGAGTACCTTTTGATGCATTCGGCGATTCAGATGAGAAACTCTACTTGAAGTGGATGCTCCCGTGTGAAGCTATGCTCTGGATCTCAAGAACTTAGCCACTCAGGGAAAGAGAATGGGAAGGAAAGAGAAGGCATTCAATGTCAGAGATGCAAAGTACGACAGAGGATGAGGAAGGAGACAGCAACAGTGCTATAGTCTGTGTCTTTGGGTTTCTATTGCTGTGAAGGGACACCACGACCATGGCAACTCTTAATAAGGAAAACATTGTTACAGTTTCCGATGCTTCGTCCATTATCATCATGGTCAGAAGCATGGCAGGACACAGGCAGACATGGTAGTGGAGAAGGAGCTGAAAGTTCTACATCTGGATTGGCCAGTAGCAGAAAGAGAGAGTAACACTGGGCCTCTCTTGAGCATTTTAAACTTCAGAAACCACCCCAGTGATACACTTCCTCCCATAAGTCCACACCTACTCCAACAAGGCCATACCTCCTAATAGTGCTACTCCCTATGAGCCTATGGGGGCCGTTTTCATTCAAACCACCACAGTCTATAGGAGGAACAAATCATGAAGAACTTTGTGCACCAAGGGAAAGTTCACATGCTGATAACATTACAATAGTTAGTAAAGAGCTAATAATCCAAGGAAGAACAGTTAAGATGTCATGGTGGCAGCTTAATACCATGGGTATTATTATGGTTTAGATCTAAACTATCTTCCTGGTACTCATGTATTGAAGGCTTCAGAGGTGGGGCTTCTGGAAGACAATGAGGGCTCTGACCTCAATAATGGATTCATCTGTAGATGGATTAGTATTTTTATACCATTAGTGAATATGACAGATTCTTGAGGAGATGGGTTCTAATCAGAAGAAACAGGTCACCAGGCTGGGTACATTCTTGGTCCTGCTCCTTGCCTCTCCTGTTCTCCCTTTTTCCTACCACTATTCCATAACCTGCTCCCAGTCATGATATTCTGCCTCATTTCAGGCCTATCATCAACAGAGCCTGGTGGCTATGCACTAAACTGTGAAGCAAAATAAACCTTTTAAGTCATTTCCCTAGGTATTTTGTCATAGCAGCAAAAGGTCGATTAGCACAGGTGAGTAGTGACTTTACCCGACACAAGACTGGAGTCAATGGAACTCGATGATCAACTGGATACTTATAAAGAAAGAGAAACCAAAGATGAAATGAGAACTTTGAGTAGTGGGTGAGTGACAGAAATATTTACAAGGAGAAAAAAAAAACAAAAGAAATTTTTGCAAAAACAAAGCAAAACAAAACAACAAAAAGCCCTCAAGAATTCCATTTCATGGCTACTACAATAAGTGCATATTTGAATCTGAACAGCAGAAATACCAACTTGAGTATTGAGTAGATGAATCCAGTCTTCAAACACTCAAGAAATATAATAGTGTAGTGGACATGACTGCCTAACAATGCAGCCATGTCTACTGCCTGATTCAGTATCATAGCATTGCCAAGATGACTTGTTTGGGATGATAATTTATACCATAGCTTATAAGCAAAGAAGTCAATGGACAAGTTGAGAGTCTTGGAAAAGCCTATCAGGGTATACAGCTGAAGAAAATGGGAGGGGCCAACCCAGGAAAGGTGAGGAAGAATAATCAATGGAGTATGAAAGCTACAGACTAAATGCTTTATGAGGAGGGCTGGTCAGTCATGCAAAATGCTGCTGAAGGAAAGAGGCAGGAAAGCCAGGGAGCCTTCATTTCACCTGCTGGAGGGGTCATGACACAGAACCAGCCACCTGTTCCTGCAGTAATCTGTTTTAAAACAGCAAGATCCACGGAAGGCAGTGGACAGTGGACCTGTAAGAAACACAGAATCTCCTTTTAGCTTGCTTATAATAACTTAGACATGCTACATTTTCTTAAGATAAAAGAACATTGTCTTGTCCATTACACTGACTGATTAGTTCTGAAAATGTGGACACTTATTCCACAGATGACCAAGTCTCAGGGGTCTCTGGCTGACTAATGACTGTTCCACTGTGATTTCTCTGTCCTTATTGACCACCTCCACGGCTCCTATCACATCACTCCTAATTCCCAGGCCAGTGCTGCTGGCCAGAAGATTCTGCTGCCTCGGCAAAGCTTCCTGGCTGGTTATATAAAAAACAATGTGGGAAAGAGTTAATTGGCAAACAGAGTGACTATATTTGCAACCCAAGAAGGCCTGCTGTGACTTGTTATCTGCAGAGCTAAGCAGCTTGCTGTACAAGTGATATTCGAAGCTTACTGCTGTTAATGCCAATGGGGCCACTTAACACCTCCTTGTAAATGGTCTCAAGATTAATATCTTGCCATTTAGTTTATGGTTTTTTTTTTTTTCTCCTTAGGATGAGAAATTTTCTTCATCTTTTTCCTAAGAGAAGGTCAGACTTGGCAAATCTCTGGGGCAAGAGGCCCACTGGAAAGTCCCTTCCTAACTTCTCCCCATGCAGTATGAATTACAGAGTTGGAAAATTACTCAGCAGTGAGGAAAAAGACGTGGTCTGTGGAATCAGAGACCTGCATTCATATCTCTGGACAATGAGTTTACAAGCCACTTAACTAGGTGACTCTTAACCTCCCTAATGCCGTGACTCCTTAATACATATGACCCCCACCCATGAAATTATTTCCATTGCTACTTCACAACTGTAATTTTGCTAGTGTTATGATTGTAATGTAAATATCTGTGTTTCTTGACGGTCTTAGGCAACTCCTGTGAAAGGGTCATATGACCCCCAAAGGGGTCACTACACACAAATTGAGAACCACTGACTTAACGTTCAACCTTAATGTTCCTTTTATTTATTAGGAGAGAAGACACAATAAGAAGACTCAATATCAGACTAACGCAAACCTGGCTTCTGCCCTTTCCTGCTTACTGAGAGTCATGTCTTCAGCTGTGCATTCTACATGACTGGTGACCCCTTCCCTGAATCATACTCTCCCCTTGGGTCTTTCTGACATCCTGCAGGTCTAAATTTTCCTTCTGTTATCACACCTGTTTGGTTTTCCATGCTAGCTTCTTCTCTTGTGAGTGATCTGAGAAGCAGGAGGGATGCTGTCTTGCTGCTTTTTCTTACATCCTCTCTCTAATTAATAGCCGTTATCATCTCATTAAGCACCATGCATGTGATAACACCTCTCAAACTCATTTCTTCAGTCTACATGTGTCTTTTGAGATATGGTTTGTTTCACTCACCTGCCCAGTTGGCATTTCCACTTGGGTACTCTTTAATCAACATGTATCTTATATCAACATACTTATGAGTCATAAACATCTTTAAAATATAGTTTCCCACTTCTAAATCAATTGTACCATAAAGAATCACATGGCTTCAACCGGAAGTCTGGGCTTCATAGTCTCTCTTTTTTAAGATTGGATATGACCTTTGCTGTCTTGAGTCAGAGCTACTGAGAATGTGCCACAAGAATCTTAGGTGGGTTGGGCAGTGGTGGCACACACCAGCACTTTGGAGGCAGAGCCAGGCAGATCTCTGTGAGTTTAATACCAGCCTGGTCTACAGACCGAGATCCAGAACAGGCACCAAAGCTACATAGAGAAACCTTGTCTCGAAAAATCAAAAAAAAAAAAAAAAAAAAAAGAATCTTAGGTGGGCTGAGGTGATGGTTCAGTGGGTAAGGCATTTGCTGCTCAGGCCAGAGAAGCTGAATTAGAATTTTTAACACCTTATAAAATATAGATGGGGTGACATACTTCTATAACTCCAGAACTTTACTCAGTAGGGGTGTAGAGTAAAGGGGAAGGATCCCTAGAGATGGCTACAAGCCTTGGTTCATAGAAACGTGACACCCTTTCATCTTTCTCCAGAGACAAGGAGCCAGGTACTTCCTCTGATGAACATGTCTTATCACTCGTTTCATTGTGGAACCACCTTCAGGACAATAGAGATGGAATTTAACCCAACAGACCTTGCCCAAGAGGTAAGTGGGAAGCAAATGGGGCTTCTGCTTGCTTTACCTTTATAATCATTTCTTATAGATAAAGTCATAGCAAAGTATGATTACGGGCATGCAGCAACAGCTCTTGTTCCTGGGCTATGAGTTTTTGATTAACTAGAATCTATCAGGACTGAATGATAAGGAGGAATTAGAACTGATCTTGGTTCAAAGAACACCTATCCTTTACTAGATTTGTGACTCAGAAACGACATGAGAGTCATTGACCCTTGTTTTCCCACAGTAACATTTGCTTCAGTTAAGTTTGGAAATCTAATGGATATAGACACTGATAATAGAGCACTTGAAATCAAAAGTACTCCCAAACATTGGTTTCCCTCTTCCACACCTGACAATGAGAAGAATAAGTGTGGTGGGTAGCCGTTCCAGCTTTGACCTGGAAATACCACCCCCTTTGAGGCTTCGGTAACTGTCACGCCTACAAGGTGGAGCCAAGAGAGGACCCCTAAAGACTCGAGATCCGGATTGGGGAGCTTTCTTGGTTCCTGGACCCTAGACGAGCAGAGTTCTCCAGAGAACACCGCCGGACTGCGCTGCACCTTTCCCAGACCCTGTAACTATCCCTTCACTTGTAAGTTACCCCACAAAATAAACCTCCCTTTTAACTACATGGAGTTGCCTTAATATTTTAACCAATAAATAAGTTTCACCATTAACCTACCCAAAGCAGTGTCAATTAATGCCAGCAGCACAGAGCAGCGTATATGCCTACAGGGGACCATCAAGTGTTGATGAGCTGCCCAATTGTCCTGGGAACCACTGGTCAGTCAGTCAATAACATTCAGCCTTAAGTGACCTCCAGTTTACCATTTAAAATGAGGACTTTCTGTATGGATTTGAACTATGAGAATTTATATAAATTTGGCCCAAGAACACCCAGAGTAGGATATGAGTCACTTTAGAGCCCAAGTTTCTGGCCTCGACAAGAGCCTTTCCAGTCCAATTGCATGGGTAGACTGTATTTTTAGGATCTGCTTGTGTAAAGCCTTGGATTCCTTCTCCAATATCACATTTTATTCCCCATACTGTCCTTTCCAGATGCTAGGCTTCCATTTCACTTAGGAATCACCCCAGACCATGATTTTTGTTCATGTTTAATAATAGTCATCTTTCTTTTGGTATAAAATAATAGTTAATATTAAAGCAGTAACAACTAACACTTGCCACTTATATGATCAATTTCAACCCTTTCATCAACCTTGTGATCATGTAATAGCATCTCCACCGCAGAGCAAGAGGCTTATAGACACCCAGCAGGCAGGATAATTAACATCAGTAGTTGTTCATCTAGGTTTATATAACTCATTCTGAAATCCATGCTCTTAAATATGTGATCCTGCATTCAGATTATTTATACAAATATTAACTACTATATTCTTCACGACTTATTCTGCTATAGATTGAGTTCTTCAGGGATCTCTCACAGGCGATGCATAGCCTTTGCAGGATTTTTCATGATGCTAACCTGCTTTAACGTTAATCATAACTTGCTTCTAAGGACTGTACCTTTCCACCTGATAAAATTCTCCAACATTTCACCTGCTACAATTCCATTCATTGCTGTCAATCATACCCATATGGTAGTAATTTTCACATTGCCCTGGCCAGTTCTACCTGCTCTTGCCTTTTCCTTGTCTTTCCTGTCTGCTTGGCTTCTCCATATGGGTAAGTATTGGTAGATGAAACTTGACTTGTGTAGATGAAAGTGTGAACTTTTGATTTGCACACTTGGTCTTCTACAAACCTTCTTCATAGCTCAATGGCAGGTTCGTTCTGCTAAAGGACTCGGTGATACAGCTGACTCTCACCTTCCTCTCTTCTTTTCCATGTCTGAGTAACTCCCATCCAACCCATCAACCACTCAGGATGACATGGCTTCCAGAACGTATCCTCCTCCTGTTCCCAGGACAAACCCCCAGCCTCTCAGCTTACCGCTGTAAAAATCTCTTGATGATTCACCAGGCCTCTTAAAATCCCCATCATCTTTGGCTCAGAGTGGAGGGCCACTTCTCTAAGACTGTATCTGTTTATGTTCTGCTTTGTATCAACCATTGGCTTAAGTTTGCCTATAGCCACAGCCATGTTACAGTGACAGAGCTGAGTGATGGCAGCGGAGACAGAAAGCAATGTCACACCAACAGAAAGAAATTATTGTATGGTCCTCTGCAAAACAAACAAACAAAAAGAAAATCAAAACAAACTCAAACCAAAACAAAGCAAAAAAAAAAAAAAAACAAAAAACAAATGTGAGCCATGCTCTACATAACCTTAATTCTCTCCCCAAAACTAAGCATGCTTCTCCCACCCCATACACACCGGACACACACATCTCATACATCTCTGTTCTCATATCTGTTCCCCCCCACATTTTCTTTGCTGGTCACACTGGTTTCTACCCAACTTCTGGACTTTCTAAGCATGTTATACCTCTGGACATATTACCTGCTCATCCCACTACCTAGTTGGTTCCTCACTTATCTTTAGTTCCCAACTTTGCTTTCGTGCCTCATCACATAGTCCATCTAGCTTGAAAATGATTTCCAGCTTTCCCTAGATTAAAAAAAAAAAAAACCTCCCTAATTCTCTTTTCCTCCTGTCATGATTATTATTTTTCTTATTCCTCATTTCCACAGAGAGTTAGTCTACTGGGTAGTTACCACTACCCAAATTCTCCTACCAGAATGTAAGTGCCAAGATAGGAAGGATATTATAAAATGCCAGGTATATAATAAATATGCAATGATGAATTTTTGGATGGATGAGTATATGAGAATAATCCATGGACTGTGGAGGACAGCACCATACATTCAAGAACACTTTAGCCATGTGCCTAGGCACATGCCCAGCACTTTCACATACTGTGACGACATATTTCCCCTCTCAGTAACCTCAGTAGGAAAAGTCCCTATTTCTCTTCCATTCTTCACATGCAAAGATAAGGGTAATTCTGAAACAATGTGCTGGGAAAGCTGTTCTGTAGAGGAGCAGGAAGGGGGCTGTCTCTGGAGTACTCATCAGAGATGATTCTAGAAGTCTGAGCTACTTCTTGTCTCCAGTGGCTGTTGCACAATCCACTGCCTCTTTATAATAGCTCACACTATTCAGAGTCTAATAATAGGTCAGAGTTAGGCACAATTTCCCCAAAATATTAAGTTCAGGATCCTTCCAGAAATTGGCTTCTGCCACAATGGGTATCCTGTTTATTGTGTGTTCTCAATAACAGAGTCCTAACTGGAAGACACTGGGATAAAATTCAAGTCCAAAGCACATGGGAGCATGGCATTTTGAATTCTTTATTAAACACTATATGCACATATATATCTCAACACTCTGTTTAGAATTACTCCTTTCCTGTATAGCAAAGTACACATAACATGGACTGTTTAAACTCTTTTCAACTGCACATTTCAGGAGCATGTGCCTTTATATTTCTGTGAAACTGACATCATCATTCATCTTCAGAACTTCTTCATCCTGTGGAACTGAAGCTCTAAACCAATAAACAGCAACTGTCCATGCTGACTACCCATAGCCCCTGAAACATGAGAGTTTCTGTTGCCATGAACTGATAGTTCTGGGTCTCTGTGCAATGTGGGTAGAATCATACAATATTTGCTCCTTTTTGACTTCATTATTTCACTAAGTACTAGGTATTTAAAGTCAGTGGCTTTTCTAGCTTATCTAGACTCTCCTTCTTCTTAAGGTGGAAAAAGACCCCATTATGCAGTCTAATATTTTGTTCACATATGCACTCCCTGATAAATACCCGAATGGCTTCCAATGATTAAAAGGTGTGCCTTGAACGTGAACACCAAACTACCTCTCCAAGCTTCTGCTTTGAATTCTTACAGATTTTGGCATTTCCAAAGTAGGATTGGGAGAATATGTTGTAATTCTCCGTGTTTAAGGTGTTGAAGTGCCTGTGTGCCTTCTTAACTGCTCTTTTATGAAATTTTCCTTCAGTAAAAAACTTAAAATCCAGATTTAAAATCTGGCTTCAGAAAATGTCACAAAACAACTGCCCTTTCACCTGGTTCCAAGTCTCCTTAGTCACTGACTTCCTTGATTCTCTTAATGGTCACTTTGCCATTGTAATAAGGTACAGGTATTCTGCCTTTTTTCCTGTGTTTTGTTCTCCCAGTGAGTCAACTGAGGAAGCTAAGAAGGCCATGGAACAATGTGAGAATTTTTGTATTTCTTCCTTCCCTGTTCTCCTTAGGTGACCAACTCAATCTCCTTCAACCAAGTGAGAGGATGGAGCATTAAAGCTACTTCCTTGCGATGCACATGCGACTTCATGAGCCTCTGAATGGGCTTAAGCAGACCCTGCCAAGGTTACAAGGACAGACTCATACTGAAACGTCATCTCCCAGTTCGATTGGAGTAATGTGTATGTGGAGGTCTGTGCTTTGAGGTTGAAGACAGGCCCGGGCATAGCAGTTAAAGTGGCAGCAATTGCTCTTAAGTGTCCTGCTCACTCTCTACTTAGTGTGAGCTTGGCCAAGGTACTTAACACACTCTAGCATCAGGTGAATCCTTCTATTCCTCTATTATTTTTTTCAAACAGTAGTTACTTAAAGGAACATAGACTTTATCCTTCAGAATCCCATTGCTATACACAGACACAATAGTGATGGTACTTTTGCTTTAAGTAGGGAGGAGGCAAGCATCCCAATGACTTGCTGCCACTGTCTCAGGTACTAAAGGCTTTGGTAGCCATCTTTTTCCAGCACTCTGCTCAGTAGAACACAGTGTGGAAGTCAGTAGAATAGATACCTTGCCATTGATATTGAACTTTATCTTGCTTTGATCTAGGCCCTGCAGGAGCCCATTCTGGAGACTTCCTTGCCTATGAAGTGACTTCCCAATGCAGTTCATGAATAGAATTATTTATCAGGTAGATTAAAGACACAACAACACATCCATGACCATTCCTGAGATCTTTTAGTGATGATCAGCATTGATGAAGTTTTGCTATGACTCATTGTTTTGTTTATGACTACACAAGGTGGTTAGTACTTTAGAGATAGGGCTTACAGAGGCCATATGGTTTTAACCCAAAGCACACAGTCACTACATGGAGCAGATCTATCAAGTTAGGGTTTCTGAGTCCATATTAAAAAAAAAAACAACAACAAAAACATTTCACATCAGAATCTCACTTCAAAAACCAGAAGTTGATGAGTAGATGTGTTTCTATTGCAGAGAATGTGAGTGTCAGGAGATGTATGCCTGGTCTGTTGGTAACAGTGCAATGGCATTTCCTGAGATGCCTGAATTGGGAACAAATCACAATCCTTAATCTTGTAGAAGCCTAACATCCATTGGATAGACCTTTCCCTTACTGTAGACACTTAGAGTTATTTAGCAAACTGCAGAAATAAAAGTGAGTTGATTAAATGTTTCCAGATAAGAAACTACTTATTGGGCTTAAGATCAGGTCTTTTGGAATGAATTTTCCATCAATTTTCATTAGCCATTTCACTTCTTTTGCCTCATAAGGGAAGTAGGTTTTCCTTTTTAATTACATGGGTGCTTCCTTTTAGTTTCTATTTTCTTCCTCAGGACTCTCTGCAGAGGGTTTACTATGGTTGATTCATAAGAAAATATTGATCGTAAGGGCAGAGTTCTTAAACACCCTTATAAGTGTGTTTAGGCTGAGAAATGCTGCTGGAATCAAAGCCCACCTAATGACAGCAAGAGATAGAAGGTGACCAATGACTCATACTTGAGATGGGAAATTCAATGTAGAAAAGAACTGGATAAAAGTCACCTATATCAAACACCAACCATCTAGCGCCAGTATCTTGACTACACAACATAACCCTTGTTACATTGCGTTAGCTTTCCGGCATGTCAGATGTCGGCTGCCTTGGCTGTAAATGTCATTAATGGTATCTTCAAAGTGTATAATCAGAATGAAATAACGTTCACCAAGTGCATTCGTTGCCTAGATTCAGCCACATAATAGTCGATTTAGAAATGGTTGCTAACGCAGTCATTACTGCGGTTAGTGCTTTTGTTCTGCCTTTGCTAGGGATCCAATAGGATTCTGGGTTTCAAAATCATGAAGCAAAGTAGTTGCACAACGCTTGCTCATTGGGTGATGGAATAGTGTCTCTGTTTAGAATTAACATATGAAAATGAGACAAAGTAATGGCTTTGGGGTGAGGAAAGTTGCACAAAAATGAAGCCAGATGAGGGGCAGTACTTGCAAATTTCGCACTGCGTTTAGTTTAATGCTGGCGTTCTATCCTCATTAATGTCTGTGTATGGCTCCACAATAAATTGGGAATTTGTTATGTGAGAAAATGAAGATTTATACAAAACTAAATGGAACAAATGGTGAACAACTGATTTAGCAGACCTGACAACTCCCACTTGTAAATAACGTCGAATGTTTTATTCTGGCAATAATTTAGTTTCCTGGACATCTTAACGCCTCCTGGGAATTTAGTACAAAGCCCTCATACTTACTGCTTTTTTCATGAGATAAGTGAGTTTTAGATCATGAACTCTGTTCTCTCATATAAGCTTTGCATGATCTGTATCTAGCATGGCTCACATTCAATGTTCTCTGAAAAATGTAAGGATCATTCATTTGCTTTTTGATTTAAGGATATGGTATGACCTTTATTTAACAAAAGTTTACAGACACACATACAAACATACACAGAGGGAGGGAGGGAGAGAGAGAGAGAAAGAGAGAGAGAGATACAGAGACAGAGTCAGAGACAGAGACAGAGACAATAGAGAGAGAGAATTTACCAGTTTTATAATACAGTCAGTCATTAGGAATAAAAAAGTTAAAAAATGTACAATAAACCACATTGTGTCATTATTTTAAATGCTTTTTTCTGGACTCTGGGTACAATATATACCATCTTAAAACATACTAGCACCGTACATATATTTATTTCAAAGCTTATTATCCAGAAGACAGATATAGAGATCTGAACACACAGACACACATATATGTGCCTGTCTATCTGTGTTTCTGGATAGGCATGCAAGTCTTCTTGGCCATCTCCACACCAAGGGCTGTATGAATTCATGAGTATTTGTTCAACAAGTTGTTGCAGAAGCACAATGACATTTTAAGAGACATCTTAGTGACATTCCAGAATCATGGACTGCTAGTATTGGAAGTGTCTTTAAGAAAGCATTCTGGTTGACCTCTTGATTGTAGGTTCAATTTCATTCAATGAGTATGCAGTGAGGCTTTAGGATGTAGCAGGGCTTGGGATAGGGTTAAATACAGGGTGTGTGTGCAGTGGAGAAAGAAGAAAAACACTTGGCACAAAGATTGCATGTGCCATGGGAGAGACATTTGGGGACACAGGAACAGGTCAAAAAAGGAGATGTTCATGGTTTTATCCTGGCTCAGGAGAGAGAGAGAGAGAAAGAGAGAGAGAGAGAGAGAGAGAGAGAGAGAGAGAGAGAGAGAGAGAGAGAGAGAGAGAGAGAGAGAGAGAATGTTCACGTGTGTGTGTGTTCATGTGTCTGCATGTTGTCTGGAAGTCAAAGGTCAATCTTAGGTATCACTCTTCAGGACTTGTCCAATACAGTTTTTGAGATGGGGATTTTATGGTAACCAGAGGCTTGTCTGTTTGGCTAGACTAACTGGCCAGTGAGAGGTCAGCATCCATCCGCTTGCCACTTGAGAGTAGGGATCACAAGTGCACACCACCCGTCATCTTTTGATGTGAGTGCTGGGGATGGAAATCAGACCCTTGCTTGTGCAAGAAGCACTTCGCCGACTGAGGTATCACTGCAACCCTCAGCTCACCATTTGCAAGGTTCGCTTCTCTTCATTTCAACTATTCAATAAAAATATATTTACAGAATCGTTCACTTGGCAAAACCCTAAGGATAGTCTTGGGGTTGCTCAATGCAATAGTCATGATCCCTGACCTTAGAGTAGATGTAAGGTCTGAGAAAGAAAGCTGTGGGGGCTGGCAAAGTGTCACAGTGGGAAAAGTGCATGACGCTCACACATGAATACCAAAGTAAAAGTGGGGTAGAAGTGGTAGCCACTTTTAATACCCATGCTCAAGAAACACAGACAGTGAATTCCCAGGGCAAGGTGACCAGTTACCCTAGCTAGAACCAGCAAATTGGGGTTCAGTGAAAGACCATGGTTCAATAAGTAAAGTGGAGAGTTGAGGAAGATATTCAACATCAACATTAGACTTCCACATGCAGGCACACACACACACACACACACACACACACACACACACACACATATTTATGTACACATGTATATATACACTTGCTCACACATATGTGCTTATATACATACAAACATGCAAACACACGCACCTACATACACACACACACCACCACCACCACCACCACCACCACCACCACCACCACCACCACCACCATCACCACCACACATAATCACCTGAAAAAAATAAATGAAAGTGGTGAGGATTGACATGGTATTGTAAGGTCAGATCAGTTATGCAATGTGTCCCCATCTTCAGACAGAATACATGTAGTGCACTAGTGTACCATAGGAAGAGATAACCAACTCAGGAAAGGGAATTGTACAAGTGTTCACTGTATCTGTTCAAAGAGGGGCAAGGGGGAGGGATGACATGTACGAGGGATGGGAAATTTTGCTTAGCTTTACCTAGAAATGTCGCTCTCAAGTAAGCTAAGTCATGATAACTTGGCTTGGCAAAATGCATAACTGAAGAGACCATTCTGGTTATTGTTATGGTTGTATGTAGTTGAGCACTTTTCCAGTGGCAGGGGCTCTCTCTAGTGTGGGAGTCCACAAAGGTTTTCTATTGAGATCTGAGCTTGCTTTACCCAGCAGGGCTGCATTAAGGTGATGGCTTGACCACATGCATGGTCATCAGGTGTTTGGGATGGGCTGCACTTGGCTATGCTGGGGGGAAGTCTTTTGCTCCACCCCTTAGCATTCCTTTAAAAGCCCTTTAGTAGAGACAGAAGGGGCTGGTGGGTTTTGATCCAGGCCCTCACGAGGCTCGCCTATGTTTCTAACTGTCTCTCTCCCCTGTATTTCTATCTAAATATTTCTCACTTCTCCCTCCTCAAGAGCACCCTGGGGGAAAACGTGGGAGCTCACGTCTAGGTCTCCCTCACTCTAGGGTCCATCACAACTCCACATGGAAGTTCCCAGGGATCAACACTAGTCAGATTTTACTCAATTATATTTTACTCCAAGTTCTCAGACATGAAGTGAAGACTTATGGCAATTAATCTCCAGGTTTGTTCTCTGCTTGCTAGTCAGACTTCATTATTGCTTACTGGACATTGAGTGGCCTTACTCATGATATCAGGAAGCCTCCTGAACCCATGATACAACTGAAATACACCTTGGATGTAAAAAGGTCCTTGTATCAGCACTTGTTGAGTTGACTGCAAGTATATGTGTAGTATTCTACTACACCTGACAGTATAGAAATTTTGAATATTTCTTTTATAAATTTAAATAAATATTTGAAAACCAAATGTTTCTGACATTTTTCTGAATTAATTTTATATTAATTTTCCACTTTTAAATTAAAATATAATTGATGGCCTTTCTTTTTTAATTGTTATTGTTACACACACACACACACACACACACACACACACACACACACACGCACACACACATACACACTTGCACACACCTAAATGCATAAATACAACTGCTGAGTCTGTTTAGTATTAATTGTGTGTATATGATTTTAGGGCTAAACACTTGGTATTGAATAACCAGTTATGAAGCTCATTCCTGGGGAAGACTATTTCCCAATCTCTAAGCATTCCTTAATTTCCTGCAGTTCTTTGTCTGTGGATAGAACCCCATAAGATTTCCTCTCTTCATTTTAATGTCTCTATTGACATGGCACTTCTTCAAGTCTTTTTTAGGCAGCCATATTGTTGTGATATCTTGAGTGTAGCTTCCTTGACATTTCTAGGTGATATGATCTCTCAGCAAACTCCCCGTTCCTCTGGTTCTTACAGTCTTCACCCACTCTCCTGAGATATTCCATGAACTTTAGATGCAGGAGTTGTGCTGTAGATGTATCCGTTGGGACTACATGTTCTCTGTATTTTGACTTATTGTGATTTTCTGCCATGGTCTCTGTCTATGGAAGAGAGAAGTTCCTTTGATGAGTAGTTAGAGCTAAAATTCCCTGTTGGTGTCAGGGTAAATATTTAGAATGCAGTTAGAGATTATGCTAGTTTAGTAAAGTGGTAGGAGTAGTTTCTCCTCTAGGATCAATGACCTCACTATACCCAGGTAGTTGGGCAAGTTTCTAGTACTAGGTATGATTTTCCTCCTGTTGAGTGGGCTTTAAGTCCAATTAAAGAGTTATTGGTTATCACAAAGATATGTATGCCATTGGTACACCTTTAGAGTTTATGCCATGCTGGCCATTGTTATGGTTCATAACTATCATGGCTGGGTAGGACTATTGGCTGCTTCCCTCTCTTGGCAGCTTGCAAAGAACCTTCCAGTATGATGAATGCTCATCCTCGGTAGAGAAACGTTAAAGTCTGAAATTATATTTAACAACCAATGAGAAAATGGTTGTGACAATATGTATATGATTGGGGCATGGGTTTGCCACTTGGGGACCATGTGACTTTTAGAATTTATATGTGTATTCAGATTGTGTCTCAGTTTTCTCTTCTGAAAATCAGAATGATCGGCTGTGTCTGTCTCACTAGGATACTTATTATAGATGAGGTATGTAGTATGAGCATCCATTTCTGCCATACGGAAAGTTCTTAGTAACTATAAATTCAACTGATGTGGTCTCCCCAGATGAACATGGCATGCTTTCCTATAAGCTCTTCCTCAGTGAGCTAAATTCTGCCCTCATGGATGGACAATGGCAAAGCTGGGTTTTGACTCCAGTTGGATGTCAGAGACTGTTCTCTATTCACAAAACTGTCTGGCTGGGTAAACTGTATAACTCATTGACAGCATGAGTATATATGAGCCTCTTCCTGATAGACCACTAATGGCTGATTGCTGGTTGTATCAGTTGGCCAGTGAGTAGTAATAATTATTATAATACAAATCTGGTTCATAGAAAAACTAGAATTATAGTCCAAGTTGTAGTCATGATTGAGCATTAGCATTTGAGAAATGTCATTAAAAATATACATAACTTTGGGAGTACCTGTAGAACTGAATTCTTACCTTTTGTGTACTCACTAACTTGAATTTATCAGGTCTCTGATTTCTTCCTTGCATGAACGATGGTCACATTTTGATAGCAAAACCAGATACCTGGAGAGCTTGATAGCATCTGTATTAGAATGTGAGCTGCTATTTGTTGACTTGCTATGGCACTTGACATATTTTATTCCTATTTTCAGAATGACTCGCAAGCCAGTTATCATTAGATTCAAGTCTAAATTTAGGAGCAGGGCCTTGGAGAGCTAAAACACCTGGCCTATAGATTTTAAGTGCAAGTTCAGATTGCAATCAACATTTCCTCAGATCTAACGCTTAACAGGTTTGGTTTCCATTCTGCCTGCCCCGAGTGGAGGACAGTGACAACTCTGGTAGAAACAGAAGGGGAAAGTTTGGCTCTAGCTGACTGAAAATTTGCCTGTTCATGCTTGCACGTATGTGTATGACCATGTGCGTACATGTGTATGATTATGTGTAAACATGTGTATGATCATGTGCATGTATGTACATGTGTGTGTGTGTGTACGTGTGTGTGTGTGTGTATGTACATGCTTGTACACATGTGTGTGTGAACTACGATCTATGATATTACACACATTTGGGAGAGCTCACACCACACATGAGCCAAATAAGGCTCTCATTTTTTAAAATGACAAATATATGTATATAGGGAATAACCACCCACACCAGTTGTTTGGAAATCTTTCTCTCCTGTGTATCGATTTTGTTGTTGTTGTTGTTAAGACTTTTTAAAGTTTATGTTGGGGAAAAATTCAAATCCAAAGTAAAATGGTGGTATCATGAACTGCAGATATAAAATAAACACTTTATTTAAATATGCCACACCATGCCCATGTTGTGCTTTTTAAAACAACCAGCAACTTTCATTCACATAGCGCTCAAATGTTCTGATGGGTTTAATTCACTGGGGCTCTAAAGCAGTCATGTGACTATCTTCTCATTCAGAAGATAATCAGGTAAGATACAGAGAAGTCAAACTCATCAGATTCCAACAGCCAGAAGCAACAGAAGCCCGACTTTAAACTTATCTGTTTGGCACCAAAAAGAATGTTACTTCATGCAGTCTGCGCTATCCCCTCCACCCCCCTGTGAAGAAAGTAGAGGACAAAGGCTCAGAGTTGTTGGGCAGCAATAACCAGTACAAACGACCATCTAAGTGGTACTGATTAGCACAGATGGATGGTTACTTGGATGCTGTTAACCTTTATTTAAGCATTCACATGTTCACTTGAAACAAAATTCAAACTGCAACTCATATCCATTGCAACCTCTGGGTTTCTGCTACAGTGTTTAACAAAAACATTTTCAAAAGGTTAGGAACAAATACATTTCATGCAAAATTTGTTGAGCGTATGCTATGACCCAGGGAGTTCTTCATGAAGGCAGATATAAGGTTGATGTGTAAATTGTAGGCAGAAGAATGATGTTTATGGTTCTTGGGAGAATGTTTGCTTACTCATAAGGGTAGTGCAGGAAGACAGCCTTTATACATATACAGGTGGAGATCTTGTTTTTTGAATAATTAGTCTATTTATTATTATGGTGCCATATACTACATCACAATCACGTTTATTTTTTAAAGGAATTTAACTTACTCTTTGTTAATTTCCTACAAGGTTACAGTGTATTTTCGATTATATCAACCCTCTGCTTCCTTTCCAGCTCATTCCAGACTACTCTCCCCTCCCAATTTCATTACTATTTTTAACTCCTTCTCTTCCTCTTCTGCTTCTTTCTCCTCCTCCTTCCTAGTTTGCGGATGAAAAACATACTCTAAGTCAGAGAAGAGCTCTAAGTCACATGAAATAGTCTACTAGGTCCTCTGGAGGCCTATGTCAGGACTTTGATGACAAGCTTGTCCCACATCACGGGTAGATGATGGCAGAGAGGATCGGTGTGGATTCCTATGTGAGAATGAACACCACAGCAACCACATTTAGAACAGATGTTCAAGGCCTGGCTTCACTCTGCTGGCCTTCTCCTGGCAAACAAAGCCCCCTTTGACACAGGCCAGGGCAAGGTTAAAGGAATGCTTGCTACATGAACTCCAGCCTCCCAGGGAGGAAGTGCCCTTCCATCAAGTATGTCTCTCTTCCTGCTATGGGACAGAGGTATCCCTTATCCCTTCCTAATGGTGACCTCATTGACCTCCTAAGCATCGTTGGAGACCTAGTCTTCCTTACCCTGTCATGTGCTCAGCTTCCAGGCCCCAGTAAATAAGCAAGCCAGGGGGAAAAAAGCCTAATTTCCCATGAAATGCTAAGTAGGAGGAGAGACTGGTGACCTTTATCTCTAGTTATTTCCATACCTGTCTAATCTTTAAAGCTATCCAGAGTGTTTAATACAATATAGATCACTGATTCTAAACATAACTTTCTAGGGGACTGCTTCAAAGAAAAACTAATACCTAAAATTTTTTATTTTTTAAGGACTAGGTGTGTAGCTCAGTTGCAGACTGCTTGCCTAGTAGGGGTGTGTGTGTGTGTGTGTGTGTGTGTGTGTATGTGTGTGTGCAGTTTTAAGTATATTATTTATCAATTACACACATATCCATTGTTTTACCTTCTGAGTTCCCAGGTATTAGACTCTTTAGCACAGGTAGTGATCAGGGCACTTCGTCCAACACTATGCCATCAGTGAGAAGTCCAGAAATGCTCTACAGCTTGCCTGGAGTCGTTCAACAAAGACCTTGTGCTTTAGCTGGGTCCACTCCAACTTTCCCAGGGTCCAAGTTAAAAATCTTCCTCTGAGTGTATAAACACACTCCATTTAAGAAGGAGGACTTATTTATCTTTGTCAATGTGCCACTGTGAAAGGATGTCAGAAAAAACACACAGCGGACAATTGCTCAGTCTTTCCCGGTGCAGAACAGAAGTGGCATTTTTTGGTCTGTCTGACGGGGGCAAAAAGGGTGGGTAACCGGAGCTGTAGGATACACAGGGACCAGCGGTTCTCTCAGCTTGTACTTTCAAAGCTGGTGAATGGAGAAAGCTTGGAGGTGCAGGCCATTCTCATTCATCTCTTCAGCATGTGAAAGATATTTAGAGGCTGAATGACTTTCAGCCCTTCCAGACTTGGGAATTAAAGGTAAATACAGTGCGGAAAACGCTGCGCGCTGGCTTTAAAGGTTTGCGTGAAATACTTCCCAAGGGGGAATTGTGGGTCACTAAAAGGTTGTTTCTCACTAATGCCCCTGATTGGTTGTGGGTGTGCAGGTCCCTCTGAAGTGGCAATCAGTCGGAGTGACCACTGCCCTTTTGCTGCAATTATCAATGGTCTGGCAATTTCCCTCTATTTTAATCAATTTGCTTTCTCAATAGCCCTTTTCTTTGTTTTAAACAAAAGAGGTAAGTGTTCTCAGGCGAAGGTCCCCCTCCTACTTGGAAGCTCCTGTTTTCTTTAGAAAGCCCTTTGGAGACCTTCCCCACGTTTAGGCTTTGCAGAAGACCAGCACCTCTTTTCATTAAAGAAAGATTCATTCTGGCTGACATTCCACCCCAGCTCTCGCTCAATATGATTAGTGCTGTGAGCATTGGAGGGGCACCCGGTGGGAGGTCAGTGAGTGGAGTGGGGAAAAACATGGTAACATAGCCAGGGTTCTTGGTACATGTGGGGGCTGCTATTTAAGCACAAGACTCAATTGTATTTGAATGACAAACAACATGTTCACAGGGAATTTACTTACGCTGTATTTTTATTTATTGTCGGATATTCTAATTTAGTTGGTTGCCCTATATTCATACTGGTTAAGTCTGTTGATCCTACTATGATAGATGAAGGTAACATGAACAGCCCTAAGATCTAGCAAAGAAAGTTGATTGGGGAAAGTAAGCAATGATTTCCATGGTGACACTTTCATGTATGAGTTTATGAGTGCCATCTGTTCAACTGTATAGAGTCAACAATTTAGTAAAAATATACTGAATCAAGCCACATGACCAGCATTATGATGGAAGTATTGAAATTAAGAAGGTAGATTAATGTGAATGTTTGTAAGCAGGCAGATCAGTGTAACACGATGTGATCAGGACAATCCAATTGATCCCAGGTGCTTGTGTTTTCCCCACATATGGGACACATATAAGGCACAACAGAGAGCTTAAGACAATGTCACTATAGAACTGTGTTACTCCTTCCTTATCCAGGATCAGTCCTAGTTTATCATTTTCAGCTTCAGGTCACACTGAAGGGGATCAGGAAGTCAGCCAAGAGAGTGGAAATCAAACTCTGGTGTCCTATGCAAAGCAGACAAACAAACAAATGGACTCCAACTTTATATCATTCTAGATGTGGAAACTGGACCAAAGCCACTAACATATCCCATTAGGAATATAAGGAAACCATAATGGACAATGAAATAATCCATGTATTCTCTGGGCAGAAGGATGTAAATCACCTTAAGATGTTTTTTGAAAATGGATCCTGCTATGTTGTTTATTATTTCAGTTTCTGTAACAGAGTACACACTAGTCTCTGGACCATGTTTGGTCCCCTAGCATGCACTTGCAACCAACCTCTGTGTCTGCCATTTGTCCCATTTACATGCAGCTTGAGGTGTGACAGCAAAACTAGAACAAGTTTCCTATCTCACAATTTCTTTTAGAAGATCAATTCTCAGTCCAGATATTAGCAACCTCTGTAAATGACCTTTTACAACTTTTTTTTTTTTGGTGGGGGGCAGGGTAGGTCAAGAACATTTTGCTTTCCTTCTTCCTCTGTTTTTCTTATTTTCTTCTCCCTCCCTCCCTCCCTCCCTCCCTGCCTCTCTCTCTCTCTCTCTCTCTCTCTCTCTCTCTCTCTCTCTCTCTCTCTCTCCCTTCTTCCCTTCCTCCCTCTCTCTCTTTTTTTTTTTTTAAAGACAAGATCTCTCTGTGTAGCTCTAGGCCTTAGAGATCCACCTGACTCTGCTTCTGGAGTGCTGGGATAAAAGTGTGGACCACACGCCCAGCTTCCGTTTCGGTTACCCTTTTGCAAACTTAACCCACCAATATTCCCATCTTTATTTCAGGTTAAAGCCAGAGCTATTATTAAGTAAAATAAGGGTCACTTGGGCCTAAGCACTGCAATTCTTTAGCAGTTGATTTGCTGAGTCTGCTTCTATGTGTCTAACAATCAAGCAATATACATAGCACAGATACAAAGGACAGAAGGATGATTCTCATTCACAGCAGAATGAAGCAGATTTCATCATGCTACTCAGAATGATGGATGATATGAAACACATTATTTATTTCTGAAATCTTCCGTTTAGTATTTTCAATCTCTGGTAACAGAACCTACAGAGGACACTTTATATTTCTCTAATACATTTCATGCTCTTTGTCACACACACACACACACACACACACACACACACATACACACACACCCCACAGCATGCACACTATGGGCACAAGTACACTCTTATCAAACCAGAGTCAGAATTAATGAGCGTCCATGTGAAGTTAAAGAGGAATTAGTTTAACTGGATTTTAAACATGTCTGTGCTGTCTTTCCTGCTGTAGGAGATTAGGGGCTGAATAAGAAACAATCTGCTTATCTTGTAACTTTTGAGATCAGTAATTGACACAAGGGAGTCTTATCAAGTGACAGTCCCCTTTATTGGTGTTCCCCACACGTAACTAACTCACATAAGATGTCTTGTGTTCGCTATGTAAGAACCCAGCATGTCAGCCATTGGTCATTTGCCTGAACATCTAACTTCAGGACAAGAAATCTGCTATCATACCATACCATACAAATCATACTCTGTGTGACATTGAAGGATTGGCCAATAGATACAATGATGGACAATGGGGATCACTTTTAGAAGAGATCACCACTCACAAATAGGGGAACAAGAGAAGAGGAAGAGCAGATGCAGGGGAGTAGCTGACATGGTGAAAGAGGCATCCAGGCTCAGAGTCACTGTCACCTGGACCTCTGGGGTTGCAGGGATGACAAGGCATGCACATTTTAGCTACATCAAAATGTACTTTGGATTTGTGAAGAATCCTACATCAGTTCCTTTCCGTCTCTGTGATAAAATACTGTGACCAAGAACAACTCATACAAGAAAGAGTTTGTTTGGGCTCACACTTCCAGAGGGATATGAATAAGTCACAGTAGGGGGCATGGTAGTAAGTGGCAGGCATGGTTGTAGGAGCAGGAAGCTGAGAGATCACATCTTAAGAAGCGAGAAAAACACAGATAAAGTAACCCGAAAGTAGTTCCAGGCTATGAACACTTAAAGCCCATCCTTAGTGACAAACTGCTTCCTACAAGGCCATATGAACTCATATCTTTCCCATAAACAGTGCCACTAGCTGGAGACCAAATGGTCAAACACCTGAGCTTATGGGGGACATTCTCATTTAAACCACCCAGGGCATTTTGGGATCCCAAGTGAGTTTTTGGTTTCTAAAGATGCTTCTCTCTTCCTGAGGCCTGGATGGATGGCATTTCTATTCCTTTTGGAGGCACATGGTGGATTCTCTTGAGTTCTTCTCAAGCCTGATTGAGATTCTTGTTTTTCTTAAAGAAAATCATTTTCTTCCCCAAACATTTTCTGATCTTAAGCAATCCATGGGAAGTGATTGATCTCTTTCCAGGCAAAAGATCAGACTCCCAATCTCAGGGCCATCAGGATAATTATATCACCACGCAGCAGAATGGAGAGAAAGATGCTGAAAAGCAGAATGGAAGGGGGTTGTTTCTGCTAGGAGAATTAGCATCACTAAAGATGTATATGTTCAAAGGGCTCTAGGGAAGGTCAAGAATATTCTAATAGAACATAGCACCTCTAAAAGCACTCAGGAAAGCCATGTTGCTGTAATAAGAACATTCCTAAAAAGTCAAAACCAGATGCCTAAATGCATTCATGAAGCACACAAACACATACACATTCACACATATAGATATACATGTATGTAATATACTCACACACATAATACTCATATACACATATACTCATACATACATACTCTCACATACACACATAGGCACACACACACATATATATACACTCACATATTCATATATTCACATACATATACCTACATATATATGTAAAATGTATTTACATATGCTAACACACATATACTCCCACACATATGTGTCTTCCCACACACACATATACAATTTCATACACATATACTCACACACATACATACTTGATCACATACATATACATACATACATTACACGTGCACATATATACACACAAATATAGACACAAATACACACAGTTCCCAGTATCTGTCACGAAACACCCTCATGTCTTTCCATCTCTTACACAGATTATGAAAGGGAAGGAGGGTAAGGCAGCATGGATACCTCCTCTCCTGGTCACAGGTGACATGTAAGTAAGTCTCTCACTTGAAGCTGGGAAGACTTGCTGCATCATCAGGTAAGTTGTTACAGTTTCCTGGATGAAAATGAGCAAGTGAGTTTTTTCCCCCAATGACACACAATTAAAACAAAAGTAATACCAAAGTGTGTCTCTGTTGCCATGCAGGACCTGCTTCTGTTGCCTGATTCTTTGAAGTACCTCTCTTGTGCCTTCTGTGTAGCTCAACACTGAGCAGACCTGTGCATTCCCCAGGTCAAGGCATCCTTTTAGCATCTCGGGACCTGTGATAAATTTGAGAATCCTTCATGAAGCTTACACACTCCATGTCCCCTTCCATCAGATTCTGCTAACTAACTGATTACCAGATAAGAAAACCAGATTTTGGGGTATTAACATATGATAGGGATTAAAATGTCATCCCTTTTTAAGAATGTATTGCACTTTAACCTTAGAAGAACCCAGTATCTCTAAGAGTGGTATGGCTTTTAGAATCTCAGTCTGCCTTTAGTCTGTCAGGAAGATCACTAGTTGAGTCTGCAATGTGGTCCTGTTTGTGAATGAGTGATATACTTAACACACACACACACACACACACACACACACACACACACACACACATACAGACACACAGATACACACACAAAATCACTCCAGAAAGAACTATTTTTCTATTTTTTCTTCAGCTTTTCCTCATAAATCTCAGGTGCTCAAATTCCAGACCCAAAGATTATCCTAAGTTTTGTGAGGCCCCTGTTGTAGCCCGGCTTAAGTGTAACACCCTTTTTAAATAGGTAGGCATTAGCATTGATGGACTTAATTTGAATTAGGACTATAATTTAAACCCACTGCAGTCATAGGCCAACTAGCCATGTTTATTTTCTGAATGACTATAGCCTTTTGCAGACTCTTTTTTCCAATGGTATGCAGGTGCAGTCCCTACCAGCGTGCTTCATCATTAAATTTTCAGGAAAATTTGGTCTGGTTGACCTCATGTTATAGCTTGTAATTGGCCACCGTTGGAGTATTTTTACCATGGAAATTGGAAAACACTAAAAACCTGGGTCTATTACTAAATTCATTCTACTGCAGAACTAGTTGCTGCGTTATTAAAGAGTTTGAAGTATAATACTTTCTGTCTCCTTCTCTTCCCTCCCAAGCCCTCCACTCCTTCCTTCTTCCTTCATTATTTTTCCTTTTGTGTTGTATCTTTAATATAGATTGGTATTCTGACAGGCCTTAAAAAAAAACCCTGGTTTTCATAATAACTCTGAACTATTTTGGCTGAATTTTACAAATAAACAGAGGTAGAGAGAATTTATGTAACGCCCCCCGTATACTATCAATAAATTAATAATAGAAGCAGAATTAAAAATAGAAATGTGTATTATTTCAAAACTCATATTCCTTTGTCCAACTTGTGCTAAAGCATGAAAACACACACACACACACACACACACACACACACACACCACAAAGAAACAAAATAAAAAAGGAAATAAAAAGATGCAAATACTTCATATACCCCAATTAAAAAAAAAAGCTAGATTGGCATTTCTTAGATGTGCTTGCTTCCAGATTTTACCTTGAAAGATCTCTTACTGGAAGACAACATGTATTCACATCCCTAGCAGAGTTCTGCTCCCAAGGTAGCAGACCAAGCAAAATTAATAATGAGAACGAGAGTTGGCAACTTTCCCTGATTCTGACTGAGGGTAGAAGACTCAGGCAGAAGGCTGTATTACTGGTTAGAGAATAAGATTCCTTAGTGGGGCAGCCCACAAGAGGTTGTCCTATTTTGGCTGAGAAAACCAAGTGTAGAGGTTACTAGGCAGTACGACGACCCTCACCAACTCCTGTCCAAGTGTCAGTGGGAGCTGTCATTTCCAAGTGTCTGCTCTCTGCTTCATCTCCAGGGAGTCCCCGTTGCTTTCCCTGGGCACTGGTTTCCTCACAGAAAAGCTCCCAACTCAGCTCTTACACCACCGAGTGCTGGTGAGTTCAGGGAGGGTGATTCAGATACATCTGGATTTGATTTCCGTCTCAACAGACATAGGATTAAAAACCAAGTGGAAAAGGTTTTGGCAAATGGTATTTGAGGATACTTCCAATCCCCAAACTAAGCACAAAAGCTGAAATAGAAGCATGAGTTCATTTACTCATCTAGAGGACAAGTTTGGTCAGAAGATGGCTCCCGTGTGACTAACGCTGCTCAGTATTCTGGAAAACAGTGAGCTGGCCATGTGAAGCTTTGTGTTCTGGCCAAGGGCGGGGGAGAGAAAACAAATTGGCAAACCTGGAAATAGCAGGGTTGCTTCAATTTAGAAGAAATTTTGTGGTGAGAACACAGAGGGGTCTTTATCAGTGCCCTTGTGAGAAGGATGTAACTGGTATAGTCATGTTGGGTTGGGGGATCCGATGTGTCTCTTTGAGGAGGAAATACTGAAACTGAGTCCTCCAGGACCCAGTGTTACAAAGTGTGTGACACTCAGAGCCAAGTGAGTCTTACAAGTCTTTATGTAAGGACACTCCTTCTATTAGTCACCAGTGATCTTCTTGCTGCTTCTCTTACCTTCCTGAGCGCTCAACCATTAAAGTCCACTGCAAATGATGGGGAAAGGATAAAAAGAAATTGACTGGCATAAAGCCTTGGCTTCACTTCTAATATAATTTTCTGTCTTTCAATTAATTTTTTGTTATAATACAAGATAATGGGTTACTCTAGGACATTTTCATACACATGTATCATTGTGATTTCTTTCTATTTATTCATCATTATCCTTCCTTTTCTTCCCGTGTCTACTGCTGCTGCCCTTCCTCTCCTCAAATAGATTTTACACAAGATAAATCATCAGAATGCTCTCTAGATGGATTTTCTTTTCTGCTGCCAACCCCCAAGTAATGACATGGAGACTTATTAATTATGAAAGTTTGGCCTTTAGCTTAGGCTTGTCTCAACTAGCTCATAACTTCAATTAATCTATTTATATTAATCTCAGTTCTGTCACATACTACCTTTCTTTCATCTTAACACCTCCTGTTTTCTCTCTGTCTGTCTGACCACTCTGCCCATCTTCTTCCCAGGGTCCTCTCTGTCCCCAGAAGTCCCATCTAACCTCTTCCTAGCTATTGGCCATTCAGCTTTTTATTACCCCAATCACAGCAATATGTTTTCACACAGTGTACAAATATCCCACATTTCCCCCTTATTGTCTAAACAAAAAGGAAAGATTTTAACTATAATATAGTAAAATTATATATAATAAGAATGATTATCAAATAAGAATTACACTTACAATGTCCAGTCCATTTGTATTTGTCAAATTTGTAGAAATTACTCTATTTTCCATCTTATCTTGATGAGTCCAGAGTTTCATATCTAAACCAATTTCTATCATAACTTGTATATCATCCTAAAAATATCTTTTTAAGCCTTAAAACATCTTGAATAAATAATTTAAGCTTTTTTATTTCTCAAGCTTATAAACTTCTTTTTTGAATTTGGTAACAAGGAAAACTGTAAAACTATATCTAGTCTTTAACACCATTAAAGATCCAAGAAGGATATAATAACATTACCTGAGTAAACAAGAAATGTAGAGCAAACAACTTCCAAAGTATAGAAACAACAGAGACATCAGGCTGCCTAAACAGCCACCTAAGGTTCTTCTGCAACACTAGGGCATCCATGTTTGGCCTACAACCTAGAATATCTGACAGACATTTTTGTGGAGCAGGAATTTTGAAGGATTGCCCTATCCTTTCTTGGCAAAGTTTAGCAGTCACCTTCTTTTGTGTCTTGCTCATACAGTTTGGACAGCATACTGTCAGCAGTCAAGGCAAGGGCAGTTTCTTGTCCAAATGGCTAGTTCTGTCACAATAAAAACAAACTCAATGGAGGTTCTTCAATGTCCATCATCCCTTTTTTGAAGTAGATTGGTGTTGCCAGAAGGAGACATATCTCACTTTCATAAAAAGCCTTAGGTTATTAAAACATCTTAAATGCCATCCATATTCTATAGGGCTTTTAAGTGTTTGGAGAATATCTATCTATTTAAAATATATCTATTTGACCTTGAGAACATACCCAACATGGCCATAAATTTGGTAGTTAGATGACTAACTACTAACCTGTATTTCTTAATTAAAAGTTTGTAATAATGACTTTTAAGGACTGAAAATTACAATGTTAAATTAGTGGCATAGGTACAATACCTTAAACAAAAGTAGAAACACATCCATATATATGTATATAGTATAACAAATATAACCCTGAATCTGGGTCAATATACAAAAATATCTTAAATAAGAATAGAAACATATATAGAGTATTTTCTAACAAAAATAACCTTAAATTTCTATCAATATACAAAAATCCATACTAATGTAAATTATTGGAAATTAATAGTTTCATTTTAGTTTAAAAATAGATTCAATAATCTACCCTTTTAGCTTTTCATTTCTACATCCTCCTCTTTTCTTTTCAGAAAGAAATACTTGAATCTAACCTCCCTTGCTTAGTTTTCTTTCTTACCATGAACAGTAACAATGTCCAAGCAAGACCCCTAAATGATGACAAACGTTCATAACCCACCAAACAACAAAAACCACCCACCCCAGTTCTTGAGTGTGTGGGTGTTGTATTCTTAAACTTACTTCCTGCTGCCGGGAGTGATGGCATCTTTAGGGGACCCTGAGAAAATTGAGATAATGTTCAAGTCCTGGGAGAGCTAGCTGTATTATTTTTTGTTTTTGTCTGAAGTCCTGGATAGAGTAGTCTGTGAGGCTAGACCATCTCACCTAGAAGCTTTGAAGTTGTTCTGGATGCAAAATTTTGAGGAAACTGCAACAGAGGCATTCTGAGAAGCTGAATCACCTGGGCTACTTGTCTTCCTTGGTGTCTGGTCCTTTTATTCTGGAAACACACAAACTTTTAAATGTAACATACGTGTCTGCATTAATACAAGTATAGAATGTACAGTGTGCACAAGTTAGTTAAAGATGATATTTTTGTTGTTTTATGTTTGAACAGGTAAAAGTCATCTGCCAACTTTATAAGTCCATTTGGACTATATAACCAAACCTCTATCCATGCCATATGAAAGGATGGCATGTAATAATAAGTCATAAGGATTCTGTAGCCAACAAAATTTATCATGTTTATCCAGTGTCAGGGCTGTTCCCATGTCAAGGGGATAGGCACATGTTTCATCTGTCCTGTGGTCTTCCTCGGTTTCTTTTTTTTAAATTTTATTTTATAATTTAATTTAATTGTACATATCAGCCACAGATTCCCTTGTTCTCCCCCCTCCACCACCACCCCCGCCTTCCCCCCAGCCCACCCCCCATTCCCATCTCCTCCATGGCAAAGACTCCCCTGAGGATTGAGTTCAACTTGGTAGATTCAATCCAGGCAGGTTCAATCCCCTCCCCCCCGGCTGAGCAAAGTGTCCCTGTATAAGCCCCAGGTTCCAAACAGCCAGCTCATGCACTGAGGACAGGTCCCAGTCCCACTGCCTGGATGCCTCCCAAACAGATCAAGCTAATCAACTGTCTCACTTATCCAGAGGGCCTGATCCAGTTTGGGGCTCCTCAGCTATTGGTTCATAGTTCATGTGTTTCCATTCATTTGGCTAATTGTCCCTGTGCTTTTTCCAATCTTGGTCTCAACAATTCTTGCTCATACAAACCCTCCTCTTTCTCACCAATTGGACTCCTGGAGCTCCACCTGGGGCCTGGCCGTGGATTTCTGCATCCGGTTCGCTCAGTCATTGGATGAGGTTTCTAGCACGACAATTAGGGTGTTTGGCCATCCTATCACTAGAGTAGGTCAGTTTGGGCTGTCTCTCAACCATTGCCAGTAGTCAGTTTCTTTTTTCCATATTCATGGCCAAGATTTTCAGGAGGTCTCCCCTAGTCAAATCTCATCTCCATTAACCTTGAAGGAATCCATAGCTTTTCATTTCCTATGGAAACAAAAGCAGAACCTCTCCCCCAAAGCAGCACATTTTCTGACTACTTTTCTGAAGTTAAGACATTCTTAAATATATAGGTTGGTTTAATTTAGTAGTTTCCATAATCCAGTGTTTATCAGCAGCTATTGTTTTTTGTTCATTAACATTTAAAAATTTTTAAATTAACAAAACGCCATATAAGGTCCAAACTCTCTGTGTTTTAGTATTTCCCATCTTTACATGGGTTATCCTTTTTATATTACTTTACTCTTTTTTAAAGGCTTCACTTTATTATTTTTAAGCTATTTTTATATGACTACCTACACCCACTTTTTTTTTCTTTAGCATCTAAGCACATTTTAAAGCATATTATATCTGTTCAGAGGTTTTCTCAGTTTGGATATGACTCTCTGCATGTCTGCAGCCTCCCCTGACTATGTGAGCCAAATCTTAAATGGCTAGGCTACTTCAGCATGACTCCATTTAGCATATGGCACACTGATGCTTGGCTCCACGCCCCCCTTGGTTCTATGAGAGCCTCATCTCATGTTGGCGGGTACTGGCCAGGAGCCACATTTACCTGCCCCAGCTCTGGGAATTTGATGTGTCTGCCTGAAATAGGAGTCTGTACCCAGTACCAGCTGCTCAAGTTCTCAGCTCTACAGCAGGGCCTCTTAAAAGAGCCACATCTCTGTACTCCAAGCCTACACAAGAGACGGCTTTCTCGGGCCCTATGTGGATAATTGAGCCTCCACACTGGATGCCAACGTTCCCTCATACTTTTATGTTCTTTCTACCTATTTATCCTCTATGTGTCTATCTATTGTCTCTCTATCACCTACCTATCTATGTACCATCTATCTATCTATCTATCTATCTATCTATCTATCTATCTATCATCTGTCTCTCATCTATCTAAGCCAAAATTCTGAATGTGACATAAAATAACATGTATGTATTTTTTATTCCCATCACTTTCTCTTGTTATCTCTTCTAACCCACTCTTTAAACATATTTTTCTCTACACCACAGAGCCCTCCTTCTACTTTTATAGCATACATTTGGAGTTATATATATATATATATATATATATATATATATATATATATATATGTATAATACAGATTTATATAGAGAGAATACGTGGTATTTTTCTGAGTTTGACTTTTTCTCTTAATATGATAGTGTGTAGTCCTATCATTTTCTTGCAAAATAAACCTAAGTTGTTATTCTTCAGAGCTGAATAAAACTCCACTGTGTCTATGTACCTCATTTTCTTTATTCATTCCTCGGTGTATCAATGTCTAAGCTGGTCACATGTTGTACCTATGAATAGTACTGCAATAAACACAAGCATGCAGGCCTGTCTCTGTGGCACACTGACTTAGACTCCTTTGGATATGTATTCAGGAATGTTACAGCTGGATCACATGACAATTCCAGTTTTAGCTTTTTTTTTTTTTTTTTTAGGAACTCCTGTATTCTTATTTCCAGGATTGATTCTTACATTTATATTCCCATTAGCAATGTGTAACATTTTCTTCTCTTCCCCTCCTCCATCCTTGCCAGCATTATAATCATCTGTTTTTTGGGGGTGATATCCATTCTGGGATGGGATGGAGTCTCAAGGTGGCTTTAACTTCTATTTTCCTATTGGATAAGGCTATTGAATATTTTATACAATTTTTTTTAGCCATTTGTATTTTTAAAGCTGTATGTTCAATTCATCTGTTCATGTGTTGACTGGATTACTTGGGATTGTTTGTGTTTAAATTTTAACTTTCTTTGTACATTATAGATTCTAATCCCTTGTGATATATAAAATTTAAAAGATTTTTCTCTTGTTTTGCAGGTTGTCTCTTCACTCATCTGTTTTATTTTCTGGCCAGAGATTTTTCAAAGAATTTCTTGTGTCTTATCAGATTAATAGAGGAGGGAAACAGAGAAACCAATAGCAAAGAAATTACATAAGTGATATGTACACATGGATGTTGAACAAGACATTCCCGGATAATCATTAAGTCATTGATGACAGCAGGAAAAATTAGTTAAACTGGTGTAATTTATAAGTCCACGTTAGCCACATAAGCTATCTGAACTTAGTTTTCCTGCCTTGGAATGTAGCTTATATGGTTACTTACTGTGATTCCAGATAACTGGGAGGGACATTGGTGTTATGAGGGTCAGTAGCAACACGAAAGCACTGGATTGAATAATAAGTATTTGCTTTTCCAACCCTAAACATTTATAACAAAAAGTTTCATCAAGCATTGAACATTTTATGGTGAAAACAAGGGATTAAAGACATTCTGCTAAGGTATTTAGTTACCAACCCACAAAAGAAAAGGTGCTATTTCCCAGGCAGATGTATTTAAGATGCTTTCTTCGTTGAATATTCAAATTAAGAAAAAAGACAAGAAATCTAAACTAATTGAATCCTGACTGGTAGGAAATACACTTTCCATTTTATAGTCACTGTTAAAATACAGTTATGCAAATCCCACATATAGCCACAAATCCACAATAGCATTTCCTTACATCATCATTCAAAGGGAAAACAAAGTGGACCTAAGAACAGAAAGTTTTCCAAGTTACACTTGGAAAAGTGTCTGACTCCAAAGCTTGAGCTCATCACCTGCTGTACAGTAAACTGGAAAGTGAGGCTGGCTTTGACTGGGCAACTAAAATAGATCTGCTTCCTTCCCCTAAACCCCGCTTGATCACATCCCCGATCTGAACTTGAAGAAGCAAGACACTTCCCTTCCAAAGGGAACTGGCAGTCCGGGGGGAGTTGGGAATTGTTCCTCAGCATTCCATAGACTGTTGTCTAACCTTCCCACATCCTGTCACTCCAACTTCCTTCCCTTGGATGAGATCTGAGTGCAGTACAATCTGCTCGCCCAATGTATATATACACATTGCCGGCTTTCTTGCCTGAGTGATACAAGGATCCTTAATAAGAATGACTCATGGTGCTACAGCACTTCCAAGCAAGCACACTGTAGAGGTGGAGCTATGTTTCCTGACCGTTTCTTTAAGAAAGAACAATAAAAATAAATACAAGGGCAGCTGAAGAGCTTTGTCGCCCTCACAGAAGGCACTTAAAGTTCCTCGGGCTGCTGGGTGTGAGTGGCTTTCCTTTTCCCCTGCCTTATCGCTTCCTTTATAGTGTGCCTGGAAGCTCTGCATAGGCGAAAGTCTAAACAATGTCAGGGGCAGTGCTGTACTTAAAGGAAACTCGGGCCTCGCATCCTGTCCTGCTCATAAATAAATACATAAACGCCTAAGAAGCCATGCATGTTGTTTCGGGTGACCTTTCCTCTGTGAACCTGCTTATTCAAATAGAGAGCAGGGTAGTTTTCAAAGAACCTCCGAGCTGGCTTTCTGGCACTCAACATTTGAAGTGAAAGGTGTTGGAATTTCCTCACTGGTCTTCCCTCTTGTCCTAGCCAGGCTTTCTGTAATTCCAAACATTTCTCCTGTCACATTCTGAAAAACAGGTTAATACCACAGGGACTGATTGAGGATGAAGTTGGAAGAAAACATAGCAGAGGAAATTAGGGACGTAGAAGTTTTGCATGTATGTTTTGTTTGACTTCCATGATTTTTTAAAAGATGTGAGTCATTCTTCAAGAATTAACAGAGTTCACATTTTAAAAGATGACTTTGGAGTGTTGCTTTAAAAAGTAGGAGGCATGTAAACAGAGGATTCAAACTGACAATAAGTAGGAAGGGCTGAGTAACCAATTTTGTGAAGGAAGATTCTCCATTCCCTCTATCTGTATCACTAATTTGGAGACCCAAACTCTACAGGTTGGGCTTGCCTACTTGTCCAGTTATGACAATTAAATTAAGTATTGGTGCATGGGGAAGAGGAATAAAAGTATCCAGTTACCTGAAGTCTTTCTTTGGGGTGCTAATATCAGCTTAAGGCTTACATAGAATTATAGAATTGGGACAGGGGTAAGATGCTTTCATAATTCAGCAGGGCTAGTCAAGTTGTGGCCCTCTCCTTCAAAGAGATCTTATAAATTGTTTATCTGTTACTCTCTTTGCTAGAGGTATTAGTTTGGTCCTACAGGTGTACAGGTGCTCCAGAGTACAGCCTCTCCTCTCCATAGATGGCTGTTTTCATTTTGAAGATGAGCTGTCCTACCTGATAGCATTTTCTCTTCCTGGAATCAAAGTGAATATAGGTTTAGATCAATGACACTTTGTGCCTTTAGCCTTAAGAAGAAGGAGATAAATTGGTATTTGACATTTCTAGATGGACATTCCATGTTCAGTTATCATACCTACCTGAAGAGGTAGACAAATGATTTGAAGTAAAGAAGACAGACACAAAATAAAAGGAGATGTGCTAGGCTTTCAACCTGCCTTAGTTCCCTACTGGACATGAGTGGAAAACAGCTTCTGACTTTGTGGTAGACATAAGTATATTTTTACTATATTTAGGATGGTCATTTTCACTGTATCCCAGAACACAGGCTCAGAAGAGCCAATAAAGAGGGCCTGTTATTAATCTTTACCGTTGACTTGTTCTTTAATTTATGTTCTCTGCCTTTCTCAATGACATCTAACTTTGATAAACTGGAGCTAAGCCAGTGTCTTTAATTATAAGGTAAGTAAGTGTGTCTGGACACATATGATGACTTGATCCAGGTGAGCATGTAGGAGAAACACAAGGATAACAAAGCATATCTTCTTACTTTAATCTTTCTCTATGTCAAGCAAGTTAAAGGTACTATGAGCTTCTCAGAGTGACTGCTAGGAACTGAACTTAGGCCCTCTGCAAGAGCAGTAGTAGGTGCTCTGAACTGCGGAGCCATCTCTCCAGCTCCCAGGGATGAAGCGTAAGAGTATATTATATTTAACATTTATTTTGCAAGAGGCATTTTATAGTACTTGTCCTAGAGAGTTTGGGATTCATGTTGCTCAGTATGCTGGTTTAGTGCTCTGTACATGACTAGTTACTTTCTTTGACTCTTTGTTACTTTTAAGAAACTATTTTATGGAAATCCTTATGTGAGTTTACAACATTTGGAAAGGATCAGTTTTATTCATAGAAGTCGTAAATATCTTATTATCAGTTTCCAGAAACTATGTCACAGCTTTCTAGAAAGGTGATACCTATTAATTGACAGCTTTCAAAGGTGGGAGAAACAAGTCTGAAGAGGACAGATTGCTCATGAGAGACTTCTGTTTCCCACTACTTAGGCTTAGGATTTATGGATAAGAACAAAATTTCTGTGGTGTTTGTTACAACTCCAAAGAAGCTATCTATATGCAAATATGTTTCATTCCAGGTGTGATGGTAAACCTTTGGAAGATTTTGAACAAGTCATTGGTCAGTATTGTGTTCTTAAAATAAATCCTGGTTCTACTGTGAGGCAACTTCCCCAGTGAGGAATGCAGGCCAAGAATGGAAGCAGAAAGATCAGTAAGTGATGATATCTCAGAAGAGAGGTGGTTTCACAACAGCATTCATGAAGATGATGATCTTGGGCCCATTGAAAGACATATTGTGAAGGATGAACAAGAAGTGTGTGCTGATGGATTAGACATGGAGTGTGAATGAGAAGCATCAAAACTCAAGTCAAGCAATAGCATGAAAAATGAAGACTTGACCAAGACAGGAAAGCAAACTGAGTTGGGCATGGAGAAACAGTGCTTCTCTTTGGACATGATTCACTTCATCTGCCAGTTGTCTGAATGGGAATCCCAATGGATTGGACATGTGAGTCTAGACTTTTTGGATGAGGCCAGGATTGAAAGCAAAATTTAATTGGTTAGGGGATGGGAAAGCAAGGCAAAGGAGGGAGTGTAGGGAGGGATATTATGAAAAGGCCATATGCACACCACTTCTGTAGACTCTACCTAAGATATAGACATTTACATATATGAAAGGAGTGTCAGTGGAGTTACCTAATACAGGGGTCAATGTCTCTCCCAGATGTTATAAGATATCAAGCCTTGCACCAGGTATGAAATACTTTTTTTCAAGTTGTTGGTTAATGGGGTCCTTCTAGCATTAAAAGGTATTGCCATTGCTGTTGGTTACTGTACAGAACTTGATAATAAGACCCTATTGTGGAAGACACCACATGCTTGAGCCACAGGACGTGGAGAAATCAAGCTGGTACTGACATGGCAGCTTCATTTCTCCTGAATAACTTTCATCGTGCTGGAGATTTCTGTGCATGATACTAGGGGATACAAGTAATCAACAGAGTTCCATAGCTGTGATCCTTGCTGGCTGCAATAGCAATTGACCTGGCAAGACATGGCCATGGTGCAATAGTAGCATGAATGTTACAGGAGTGATCAACTGCTTTCTGATTGGATCTAAGGTCCATTCCATGAGATGGAATCCATACCCAGTACCATTATTGGGACTAAGAACCTGTAGCTAGATAAATCATGGGCCCGAGAAGGGGAGCTACTCCTATTATTCTGGCAAAGAAAGCATAATAAAGTGACCCCTTAGGTTTTTATACCCATAGATCATTGCATATTTCAACTCTTATCAGAGAAGCTTCATTTTACAGTAGTCGTCAATACAGAATCCCACAACTGGTCAATTTGTGGAGAATAGGAGACCGTGGAGTGCTCAGCTTGAAGTGGGACAACTATAACACTGTTACTCCTTCCAAGGATCAGGATCATTGTAGAAGAAGGGGTGGAAATAACATAAGATCCAGAGGTAATGGATATCTTCAGTGAAACAGTATTTATGGACATAATGGGGTTGTTGCACAAATGAACTCCCAGAAAAGCTGGGGCTGGATGCACAAGACTTTCACACAATCAAGACAGCTAAGATCTCAGTGTGTGTGTGTGTGTGTGTGTGTGTTGGGGAATGATCATGAAGTCTATCCCTAGCTGAGAAGCTATTGGCAACTGATGGCTACTAGGTGAGGACCAGTTTTCTTCAGGGATATGGCTCCTGAGAGGCCATCCATGCTCCCATAGACAGTCCTCTACACATGTATATACAGGCAGCACTAAGTGAATTCAGTGGGTTTGAAAGCAGAGCACATGAACTTGGGAGGGAAAAGTGGTATTTGGTGGGGTGAGAGATAGGGAGTGAGTAGAAGGGGGCAGATTTGATCAAGACACGTTACATGCACGTATGAAATTCTCAAACAATAAATACAAAGTGTGATTTGAAAGTCATTAATGTGTTGAAATATTTTTAACCAAGAGCTTAGATAAAAATCACTAAGTGTTATCATAGGTGGACCCATTGATGTTGAAAGGTTTGGAAATATGCGAGAGATCTAGCCAGGGAGAAAGAGAAGTGTAGACAAAGATAAGACAAAAGATGAAATTACACAGTCTTGCAGTAACCAATATATTTAAATAGTAAACAATTGTGAGTGACTGTGACCAAGGAAATAGGACCCTGGAGAATGCAGCACCAAATCTGGCAAAATGCCTTTTCAGTTCTTTCTCAGAGATTATCTTTAAGCAGCTTTTTTCTTCACTAAGATTTTTACACTGCTGTCCTGTATGTTTTAATTCTGATAATAGTTTTGCTAACATTTTAGTGACTTTTTCTTCCCCTACACTTCTTCGAGTTTATAATAATATCATTACAATTAAAATAATAACAATATTACTATTATTAAGTTTCAAGATGGCACCCAAAGTAACAGCCTTCAATATGGTGCTTTCATATGTATGTATCGTTCTTATTTATCCTACTACCCCATGGCCCTCTCCTATCCACCATTCTCCCCACTCTCACTGGTCACATTCTTCTGTCAAATTGTTCGTTATTCTGTTTTCCTATCACATGAATTCCATCACCCTCTCTTTTCCCTCCTATTACTCCACCCTGAAGTTTTCTTCCCTCTTATGGTCCCCTTTCTAATGTCATGATCTACACATGTGCGTGCATGCAAGTACTTTCATGTGCACAAGCATGCACACACATACACAGACACATACACACATACACATATTTCATATATAAAACATATAGTATTTGTCTTTCTTTGCAATGACTTCTAGTTCCATCCATTTCACTTGTAGATGTAATAATCTCATTATTTTCTGTTAACTAAAATTCCATGTGTATGAACCAATTTTTTTTTAATTCATTCTTCTGGCAATGGATATCTAGGTTGGTTCTATTTCTCACAAGTCGGGAGTAGATTCTATACTTTTGTTTCTCCCTCTTTTCCGTATCAGTGCTTGTTTCTTTAGACTCAGTTTTTTTTTCTTTTTATTTATTTATTTATTTATTATTTTGCAATACAATTCAGTTCTACATATCAGCCATGGATTCCCTTGTTCTCCCCCCTCCTGCCTCCCTCACCTTCCCCCCAGCCCACCACCCATTCCCACCTCCTCCAGGGCAAAGCCTCCCCTGTGGACTGAGATCAAACTGGTAGACTCAGTCCAGATAGGTCCAGTCCCTTCCTCCCAGGCCGAGCCAAGCAACCCTGCATAGGCCCCAGGTTTCAAACAGCCAACTCATGCAATGAGCACAGGACCCGGTCCCACTGCCTGGATGCCTCCCAAACAGATCAAGCCAATTAACTGTCTCACCCATTCAGAGGGCCTGATCCAGTTGGGGACCCCTCAGCCATTGGTTCATAGTTCATGTGTTTCTATTCGTTTGGCTATTTGTCCCTGTGCTTTATCCAACCTTGGTCTCAACAATTCTCGCTCATATAAACCCTCCTCTTTCTCGCTAATTGGACTCCCAGAGATCCACCCGGGGCCTAGCCATGGATCTCTGCATCCAGATCCCTCAGTAGTTGGATGGGGTTTCTAGCATGACAATTAGGGTGTTTGGCCATCCCATCACCAGAGTAGGTCAATTCGGACTGTCTCTTGACCATTGCCAGCAGTCTGTTGTGGGGGTATCTTTGTGGATTTCTGTGGGCCTCTCTAGCACCTTGCTTCTTCCTATTCTCATGTGGTCTTCATTTACCATGGTCTCCTATTCCTTGTTCTCCCTCTCTGTTTTTGATCCAGCTGGGATCTCCCGCTTCCCCAAGCTCTCTTTCCCTGGACCCTTGCCCTTCAGTTTTTAACTCAGCTCTTCAAATGAAGGAGAAGCCAGAGGCATAGCTGGCTAGCATGCAAAGGACCCATTAGCTACACTGGCATGGCGTAAGCCAATCATTTCCAGCCATACACCTCAGCCTCAGATGTGGGCATTGTGTAAGAGGGTGTGCACATCCTTTGGCAATCTTCCCAAGGATTTCAACAGTTTAGAAGGGAGAGAGCATACCCTAAGGGGGAGGAAAACTACTAAGAGATGTACTTGTTTTGTGGCCACAAGTTAAAGAACTCCCACCAAACACTATGGTAAACCCCAGAAGTTCCTGTTGGTCTCAGTGGAATGCGAGAGATGAAAGATGACTTTACTCTCTGGGTTAGTCAGCTGCTGATAAGAAAAACAGACTCGAGATGATTAAATCCTCAGGTTCCTTAAGGTTTGGGTACTCAGAGGGCTCCGAACTTTAGCTTGTTGCTACTGGGTCAATTCTCCCATCACTTTGAGCCACATTTTTGTCATTTTTCCTCTAAAGATTTAAAACTTTGGAGTTCTATAATTTTATGGTCCCTTGAAGTGGTTAAAACTTATTATTTGGGATCATAATTTCACATAATACCTTCTACCATGGGATGAGTATTCTGAGGAATTTAAGAACAGGATAAAGGGTCACTATGATTGCTATCTGTGTGTAAAATAATCTGGAGGAAGCAGAAGGTAATGCACAGGAAAACTGCCCAAATTTAAGATGTTAAATACACACACACACACACACACACACACACACACACACACACACGTGCCCATGTATACACACACATATACATGCAACCATGCACATACACACATGTGCACATATACACATGCACACACATGTGCATATGAACACACATGCACACAATACACATTGTAGATCAACCCAACAAGATTTATAGAGTTTAAATTTGAATGTCAACTTGAGAAATTAAAAAAGTAAGAGTGGTGACTAGGTTAAATATGAAGGCATATGACTTTTAATTGGAGATACAAAGTTTCAGCAAAAGATATAGAAATGACACTTTCCCACTTTCCTTACCTGTTTCCTGGAGACAGAGAAAGTGTTTGAAAGCTGGACTGGAGAATACTTCCTTCATTTGGCAACTGGTGAGCTTTTGCTGAGAAGAAAGATGTGGGAACTGTTTCCCAGAGACAAGCGGTAAGATTAAATAATGCTTACATGATGCTCTATGCCAATGCTTCACTAACACAACTTTTTTTTTCTTTTAGGAGTTCTAATCTTTGTCTTTAGGTCTATTAGCCATTAGCCGTGATTTCAAATGAACTGTTTCCTCTTTCTGAGACAATACCATCATTCATAAATGGCAATTTCATTCTAACATAGTATTGTTATTCATAAAATGAGAAGATAACATGATGCTGTTTTGTATTCCCCAAAGCACTGTTCAATGAGATTCTATCTTCATGAGAAGTTAAAGAATGTTAGCTGAAAAAGCATTTTATGATTAAATAAGCAGAGGGAATACTGGCCAAACAAAGCCCAGTTGTATTAATAGTACATCTCAGAATATTTACTTTGCCAGCAGCATGAATTTTACTAAAAGAATATTATATACAGATTATCTTGTTACTTGACTATGGAACTTTTTTTAATGTAGACTATCACGATTGCCTGGTGATATTGTTGTGTTGCTAATCATAATAGTTATTTTACTAACACCCAACACTGTGCCATCAAAGGATTGTGAAAGGAGTAAAATAAGGCAGAAGATGGACTCCGAGTCAGATTCAACTTTGGATTCCAAAGCTGCTGCCTGCTTCTCTGTTATCTTGCTAAGAATGGCCAATGATGTTGAGACTCAACTTCTTCGTCTTCTTAAGCAGTTAATGAGATTTACTCTGTGTGTTAATCTAATCGATTTAGAAACAAACAAAAATATATAAGAACTAGTAGTATAGGTTCCTAAGTCTATAAGTGGACTCTGGGTAAGTGTTAAGTCTCTCTCCTTCTTTGATACTGTGTAACTTTCTATTTTGGTAGAGGGTCAGTTGTCATAGGATAACTTTAAACGGGATGCAGGATTTATGAGAATCCTGCTTCTCAATGTCATGTGTGAAAGGACACAGAAAGGGAGAGCTCTCCTTTAATACTAAATACATCATTGGTGGGAAAATCAAAAGAAAAACATTCCACTGCATAATAATTACAAAACCCATCAAAAACTTTCATCTTCTTGGAATAAAATTGAAAATAAAGAACGAGATCTCAGATTTGGGCTTGTGGCTGGAGAAGAACAGTATATCAGTCTAATCTGCTATGAAATCCTCCTTTCCCTTCCATAGAAAGGTACTGGGCTAGCTGATTTTTGAAAGAGAAGGCAGAAACATAGTAACAACTTACATCTAACTGTATCTACATTACTTCTATGTAACTACTTACAAATAGGTTTCCTGCTAAAGGATCTAGGCAATTACTAAATACCAGTTGGACATACTTCTTTTCTGATTGAGTCAACATAAAAAGCAGGAATCAGCCAGTTGAGGGAAACAGGACAGATTTACAATTAAAAATGGTAGATACGTTGTCACTGAGTCCTTCATTGTTGTTGTTAATATGTTGAATACCTGCCTCATAAGCAGAAATTAAAACGTAGCTAAAGGATTAGTTTCTCTGCTTCAGACTCTTTACCCTACCTATTACCAAAGTTTTCTTCCCTGTCTAAAAGGTGGGTATGAGGTGAACAATCCAATTTCTTGTATTTCTTTTAGGAAAAGAACTGCCCTGTTATGTTCTTGGATCCAAGATGAGAGGTGGTCTCTGAACTGATTACCTGGGCACCGGGTAGGTTTACTTCAAAGAGAGGATGAGGATCAACATGAGTTCACACAGATACAGACACGTCAAGCATGGGTGGACTTTCTCTCCTTTGCTGTCAATAGCTTTGATGATGTGCCAAGTGAGCTGTCTGTAGCTGTTCACCACTTTGATGACATCAGACACATCCTAACTACTTGGCATCATCACAGCTGTGCATTCCTGTGGAATCTCAGGTTAATCTCGAGGATCATCTGAAAAATTCTTTTCGTCTGTTTTCGGGGTTTTACTAAGAATTATTGGCCAAATATTTCTCTTTTAAATGAGGTCAATAGCATATTTCATTCCTTTTATTTCTTGAAAAACCCTAGATCTCCAAGCTAGGGACTGATGCCAGCAGTTGAATTTTTTTACAGAGGTTTTGTGAGGACTCTCTTCATTTCAATGGCTGTAGACATGAGAAGAATTGGCTCTGGGCTGGGATTGTTGGAAGATCTCAGCCCTTTAACTCATATTTTGATACTAAGCATCTTCGTCATTTTGGACAGATCTCTTCTGATTTCTCATCTACATGTACTGTACCGGACATGATTTAGAAAACAGAGCTGAAAAGTTTCTCATGAAATCCTGAATGCTTAACTGCCTTCCCTTTTCCAGTGAGATTTTGTGTTGGGAGCTCTTGCTGAGATGGAAGGATGCTCATAGTAGAGTTTTTGCCATCATCATTCAGCTCCTATTCCGGCAGCAGCAGCTCTCTTTTCTTCATTTTCCACTGGGGTGAACATGAGGCTGTGCTTACCCAATCTGTCTGATTTTCATTCTTACAATTCTTCAGACTTAGAGCCTGGTGGAAGGGTGGATCACAATTGTAACCAGGCTAAGCAGAAACCAATGACATGCAATTGAATTTATTTGCACTGAAAGTGTAAAAAGAGACAGAATTTCTGCTGGCATCATTGAATATAATGTTGGACAAACAATCAAAGCACAAGTCAAGGAAAAAAGAATGGTATGGAGGAAGAGTTCTTAAAATATAAGTTAGGCCCCTACATCCAACTTAAGTTAAAAGTTGGCAACATCAAAGGTCTACCACTGCCAACCTGTGTTAATCTGCTGGGCAAGTTTTAGACTCTGTGTGTCACTGTCACCTCCCTGAGGTTAATGGAAGTAACCAAATATATTTCTACCAAATTAGGTTGCTCTGATGAGTTATTTCATTCATAGGTAGGTGGACAAATAGGTTATTCGACGTAGTATGACTGGATCTCATAGTGAAATAAGTTAGTAAAATTTGTCTTTTGCTTAAACCAGTTTGCCTTCTGATACAGTTGATCAATCCTCAGGTTAACAACCAATTTTATTCCCAGGTCTTCCAGCTCTTCTTTTAGGCAGATGATGGTCCAGTAAGTCAGAGCATAAGATAGAATAGATCCACCTATGCACTCTTGGATTTTGCTGAAGGACATGTCAGTTGATGTTGAAGGTTAGGCATCACTATCAGGAATTATTTATTTTATTAAATATAGTGTTTCTTTATTGAATAATGACCCCTTCATCTCTTCTTTTGATTCCTCCTTCACACTCTCTTTCTGTTTCTTACTCACCGCTCCCCCATATTTCTGTCTTTTCTACTATTTCTTTTGAGAGACACACAAAAAGACAGAGGGGTCCATATTGCAATACCTATAATTAACTTTAAAATAAGTTAACAAAACCCATAAAACAAGACAAAACAAATATAACAAAATGCTGGCAACCACTTTGCAACTGAATAATGGATAATTGAATGGTCATTACAAAATTCTTCATTTTCTCATATGCTTGAAGAACTTCACAATGTAATTTTTATTATAATTGCTGGGTTAATTCTATGTCGGCCTCACTTCAGCATAGACACCATAAGAGCAAAGAACATGTCTATCTTCTTTGCTTTCTGCCTCATCTCCAGTAGCTATAGTCTGGTAGCTGCTCAGTAAATACATAATTAAAGGTGAGAATGCGAGGCTTTGCCAGTTGCGAAGGAGAGGCTTTATGCCAAGAGCAGATGAAGATGTGGATGTTGCCAGTTACTCTCATTTTGGTGTTTGGGTCATGCTATTCACCTTCCAACTCTGTGTTGTGCTTCCATATTGCACATTTACCTGCAGGCAATCTCCTCTCCCTGTGGCTGTTTTAGAGAACTCAGTCTCCATAAGAGCTGGTCAGATATGTTTGAAAATTGATGGCTTCTGAGAGTAGTATTGACCAATGCCTAGCAAGTGCTTGAAGATGAATATTTCATATTTTGCTCCTCTTGTGGAACTCTGAAGTATATTCCACATCAGCACCCAGAGGTTCCAAATGTCCCTGAGGCATAGGTATACACAACAACAACCTGATGATGAATATCCCCCTTTTCAAAGGCTTCTTTACTTACCCTACACTTGTACACCCACACCAAAGCTTCCTAGAATTACTTCTGGAGTAAACTTAGTGTCTTGAAATCCTTGTCTGAGATTAAGCTTTCTTGGGCAACTTACAACAGATTGGTGAAGACAATTGGGTCAGGACAAAAATCACTAAAAGTAGCTTTGGAGAATGAGATTGCATAGGAAAACCCATGGATACACCAGAGAGAATATGCTTTACTATCACCGCAGAGTGAATAAGAAGAGGATATCTACCCCCTTGGGTATACTTTATGGTCTATGTATGACTACAAGTTTATTCTGTTGCCTTCATTGGACAGTCTGCACAAGACTCTGGTCATTACAAGGTTTACCACTCTTAGGATGCAGTTATTGAGCATATAATTTTCAACCCCAGCTCTGTCTCCTCCCTGGAGATTTTTTTTTTTTTTGGTGCTGGTGTTTGAATCACCAGCCAAATAGTATTTTTCCTCTCTGTGTGGTGGCTTTGCAATACAGTAAAGACATATGCTTCTCTCTATGAGCCAAGCCTACATTCCATACTGGCTTCTTCAAATACCCTTGGATGAAAATAGACATTCCTTTCTCCTGCAATCTTCAAGTATTCTTATTTATTAGATATGCTATGTGAAATCCATTAATGGAGAAGTCATGCCTATGAAACCTCTAAATTGTAACCAACCTAAAATAGCCCTCATGAAATGAAACACAAAATATCGTTGGTTTACCTCCCCATTAGCTATGGGATATGATAATCTGCTCAGTTGCACTATCCAAGAACTGAGAAACAGACATCTCCAGAAACTAGTAGAAAGGAACACACAGATCTGAATTTGATCTATGACTTAGTTTCACTACATGGTTTTGAATCTATGCCGTGTTATCTCTTTCAACACACCGTTGTGTGTAAATCCACAATAACAGAGCTCTTTTACACAAGCAAACGAGTAACACATTCCTAAATAAGAGGATATTAGATAGATGACCATATGAACAAATCAGCCTTGATCTCCTTTCCTATTTCTAGAGGCTCTTCATGAATTATTGATATAAATCTAGTCACCTGGGTGGGAAAATCTACTCACCATTAACGCCTCTTACCTAACTTTTCCCTAACAACCCTGCCAGATCCTGGATGCACATATCAAAGTCCACTAACTGATCTCCCTTTACCCTATCTCCTCCACCTCTCACTGACTTCTGTCTCTATCTCAGTGTTGGTACCTGCTGGTTTAAATAGAGGTTGCCTGATTTTTGTCTTGTGTATCAACCTCTAGGTTTTGTTTGTTTATTTTTCCCTCCAGTGGGACCTTGGGTGAATTCTACTTTATCTCTTGCGGAGTAGACTCTGCTTTACTTCTCCATTTTGTACCTGATTTCCATACTTCACAGGCATCTTCACAGTCCTAGGGTATGCCCTCAAATGTCCTGCCATCAAGTCTCTGCTCAAACTGTCTTTGTTAAATTGAATTATTCATTTGTCAAAGTCAGATTTTAATTATCAAATAGCCACTAGCTTTGCCTTAACATGTTATTTTCTAGCATGTGATTTCTCCATAGTAAAATTTATAATCTTCTTTCAGAATGTGTTTTCCTCATGTGCTAGTGAGCAAATAGAAAAAAAAATGCCTGTTTTATTCATCTAAATATAACTGATTAGTCCTTACTACTTGTACCCAGCTCAGAGCAAGGCCATAGTAAATGAAATATCCAGATATAGTAATGAGATAAAGTGGGTCTTAGCTCTCATAAATATAAATGAAAAGAAAATAATAGTGAAATTTCTAAGCAGTGTGGATCTCTCTTCTGAGAACCAATAACCACAGAAAAAACAAACTTTCCCACCTCTAATGTGGTACCAGATTCCAAAGCTCATTTCTCATCAATAAAACAAGGCAGATGTGGTGTGATGTCTCTTCCATGACTAGTTATTCAAGTTTAACACTGGCTTTTAGCACATGTTTTGTGGGAACCCTCTTTTATCTTCTCACTGCTGATTGGCTGCTATATTGTGATATGATTTTGAAGAGACTCCTAACCAAGGGAAGCTTCCAAATGAAAGTTTGCAAGAAACTAAATAAGGTTCCAATCCAATAGCTGGTGAGAAGATCAATTCAGCTAACACCTCCTTTTGTGAGTTAAGCAGCAAATCCTCCCCAGCTGAGCCGTGAGATAACCGTAGAGTTGTCAGAGACCCAATGCCAGAGAAGTCAGTTAATCTGTGCTGAGAAACTTGGCTCAATGCATTTCGATAATAACCTACTGTTGTTTGGTGCTACTGTAGTTTAGAATAATAGCAATCACAATAATTTGATAATGGAAACATTATCACTACAGCAAAGCCACCAGGACATACTTTCTTGTTATCAATTACCAATGAATCTCTGGACATTGATTTCATCTCTGTCCTTTTTGGAGCTTTCTATTTCAAGGTTTTAAGTAATGATTGTTAGTTCCAAAGAGCATGTCTTAGACATTTGTCTCCTCAGAGTTAGTGCCTAATTCTATAAAATTGGGAATTTGATATATTAGAACTTAAAATAAATTTTTAGGGAAAAATATATCAATTTCAGGTTTTTTGGTAATTCAGGCATTTTATACGGTAGTAACTCCTTTTCCAAAATGAAAATCAAGATTTTGCTTGGGGTCTCATACCCTGCAAATATTGAAATTGGATTCTCTGCCCACTGTGAAAGCCAAGCTCTTCTCCCTAGTAGTGACACAGGGATGGCCAATATTTAACCTTGTGATACAACATTGGCACCTACAAACATTATACTGTGGGAAACACACACACACACACACACACACACACACCCCATATCACATATCACACAAGAAAGAAAGAAAATCTCTGGTAGGTGAGAGACAGCTTAGCAAGCTAAGCCTGGCATGCTGAATTTAATGAGCTCTGGAACCCACATAAAGGTGGAAGAAGAAAACTGACTTTACACAGCATCCTCTGACCTCTACATCAGTGAAGTGGCACAACCATGCTCCCCCCCCCCCGCTACACACACACACAAGCAGAGGTACACACAACAACAACAATGATAATAATAAGTCTAAGATGTTGTGCTGTGCTACATATGTAGCTATCCTGGCCCAGTGCAGCCCATAGCCTGCGACTTGAACATGTCTGCAAGTTTTTGGCCACCACTGCCCATTACAGTGACTTGAGGAATATCAAGTTAACACCTAGAGATTCTAATTTCATTATTTTAGAGTGATATCCTGGACACTGGGATTTTCAAAGTTAACATAATTTTAATGTCGAGCTAAAACTGAGACCTAGTAGATCCGCCATAGACCCTCCCAAACTATGTTCATCACATTAGAATTTATCTCTACTACCATTGTACCTGACTCCTGAGTTGGAACTAAGCTTGAATCCTTGCACAAAGAAACAGTTTCAGTTTCACAAAGACTCTATTGAGCACAGACTATGAGGAAGAGGATTTTTAGATGAGGACACAGTGAAGAAAGAGACAGTAAACTGTGACCTTGACTTGCGTAGTTACAGAACAGAGCAGATTTTATTACAGACCAGGCAACTGGTCAGCAGTTTGCCCACATCTCCTATAGCTTTGCTGTTTGCTCATATTTCGCTTGACCTTGAGTGATGGCCATTTTCATCCAATAATAGTATTTTAAAGCTAGAAGGGATCCTATAATTCAGTCACCATAAGCACAAGAAAACTGCATCCTGAAGAGGAGAAACAGTTTGTTACAGGACACCTCATAAATTAGCAGTCAAGCTCTGTAGTTTAGATATGTAGTTTAGACACTTAGACTATTTTTGCTTCCACGACACTAGAGTCAACTTGTTTTGTTTGAATTCCGGATTGATAGATACGTGTTTCTATACTTCTGCATTAGAACTGACGAAGAATTTTCTAGCCTTTTTAAGCCCGAGTTCTGTCTTCTCCTGTGGAGTACCAGATTTTGGGGTGTTACGCCCATCTCCAATACTGCAAATATTTTCATTACCGATGTTGATGCCACAGCCATCTCCTTCATTGGATTTCAGTTTTTGCTCAAATATCAGCCCAGCACTCAGTTTTCCTTTGCTATGTTTTTGTGTAACATTAATTATCAATAAAAGCCTATTTTTCAGTTATCTGTTTCTTTTCTTCTCTTCACCTAACTTCATTACTAACAGCATAAGGAACGATCTTTGTCTGGTTGGGTTGTGGAGATGCCCCTGTGCCCACTGGCTGGAAGTAAGCCCCCAATAAACTGGAGCTAGTTAAATGCAGAATGATATACTGAATCTTCAAAGATGCACCAACTTGAGAATGCTTGAATCCAATACACAAAAAAGCACACTCAAGTGTAGACTATCAGTTAAGATGGACAGATCACATGGCATTTAGACATAACTGAGAAATTGAATTAATGACTTTAAAAACTCTTCCAAAGCTTTTTTTTCTAAACAGAAGACTCGTGTTAGAATTGTTATGGATTCTTTAAATAAATGTTTAATTCATTCAATATTTTCATTTACTCAATATGTATTTAGCAGGAGTCTGTTTTACGCATGTTGGATGCAGTTGTTGCATGCACAATGCAAGCCTGAAGTGCTGACTCTTGTGAAATGTTGATCCTCTCTCCAATTTGATGGCTCATCTACTAAGCATCTCACTATTTTCAAGTGTTCACTTATCACTTTTGAAAAGTCAATTTCAGCCCAACTGGTAACTACTGGGAAAAATAAAAGTAATGATGAGATAATTTTATATGGCTTGGATTTTCATAGGTATTTCATTTAATCCATAAGTCAGACTAGGGTAGATTACCTGGATAGATTTGCAGTAACTGTACATCTCAGTTAATAACTTTGAGGTGTCTTTCATCTAACTGTTTTTCTCTCTCAGAAGCCTTTATTAATGTTTATTGTGCAGTATTCGCTTCTTTTGTGAAATTCACTTCGAAGTATTTCTTTCTTTTTGATGCAGTTACAAATTCTTTTCTACTATTTATTGTTTGTATTTTAAGATATAATTGATTTTCATTTTATCTTTTTACAATACTCTTATTAGTCCTTCGAGAATTTCCTACAACATGTTTTGATCATCTTCACCCTTCTTTTCTAACAATTCCCAGATCCTACCTGTTTCCCTACCCGTACAAACTTATGCCCCTCCCTGCAAAAAATCTATGCCAATTTGTGTTGCCCATGTACTGTTGGAGTAATGGCCTTCCACTTGATCATGATTCACTTACTAGGGGCTGTACTCTTAGAAAAAACTGACCCTCCCTCTTCTATCAGCAGACAATTGCCAATAGCTCCTCTGCTAGGTGTGGGAGTCTGTGCCCAACTCCCCTCTCCTTGTTGGGACATGGTTTGGCTTGAGTTTGCACAGATCTTGTGCACCCTGACACAACCACTGTGAGTCCATTTGTGTAGCTATATTGCTGTGTCCAGAAAACACAGTTTCTTCATGGTTACCACTACTGGCGGTTCTCCCACTCTTTCCACATTCTCTTCTGTAGTGATCTCTGAAATGTGGTGTGAGATAACTGTGCCATTCAGGGAGGAGTGTTCCACAGTCTCTTATTCTCGACAACTTGACCAGCTGTGAGTTTCTGTTAATCACCACCTCCAGCTCAGAGAGGCTTCTCAGATGATAGTGGAGAGATGCACTAATCTATGGATATAATCCTAAGTCATTAGGCATCTGTTTAATACTATAATCTCTTTAGTATATAATAGTAGAATAATAGTAATATGGTCTCCACTGAAGAAGTGGTTCTCAACCTGGGAATCAGACCCCTTTGGGAGTCAAACAACCCTTTCTCAGGGTCATATATTTGATAACCTACATATCACATATTTACACTTTGATTCATGACAGTAGCAAAATTACAGTTATGAAGTAGGAATGAAAATAATTTTATGACTGGGAGTCACCACAACATAAGGAACTGTATTAAAAGGTTGCAGCATTAGGAAGGTTGAGAACTACTGCCCTAAAGCCTATGTTCTGTCTAGTCATAGGCTCTTGGTCCCATAATGTTGTGAAGTATGGATTTTCTCTTGTGATGCAGTATTTAGATCCAATCAGCAAGTGGTTATTATTCACATGATGTTTGTATCACTACTACATCAGTGGGCATGTGTTGACAGGCTAATCATCATTATAGCTTATAAGGTTCACATATGAGTAAGACCAATGCTTACTTTTCTCCTCTGGTAGCATGCATACCATCCTCCAGTACTATGAAAACTAGCCAGTAGGGATGAAGTTTCTCTTCTTTAGATGAGTATCAGCTTGATTTTTTTCCATATTCTAGAATTCAAGTATGTGGTGTCTTCAGCAATAGTGTGCTGTTATCAAGTTCTAGAGGGTGACCAAGGGTGTTAGCTAGAGTTTGTAATGTTTGGTGGTCTATGGGACCTCACTGACAAACAACTCCAAAAGAAGTAACTTATTCCTGGAACTGAGCTTTTATTTATACAGGGAAGGATGAATAACACAAGGACTAAAGTCATGTGTAAACCTACTACTGTTGAAGCTTCTTAATACACACACAAACACATACATACTCACAGACAGACAGACACACAGAAGAGAGAGAGAGAGCGAGAGAGCGAGAGAGCGAGAGAGCGAGAGAGCGAGAGAGAGAGAGAGAGAGAGAGAGAGAGAGAGAGAGAGAGAGAGAGTGAAATTACCTTATAATGGGGCAGTGATACCTCCCTGTAGACACTATAGACCAACAAATTCAACTAATTTTCAATTGGCAATTTTGTATCCTGAAACCTGCATCAACTGATAGACTAGTTACAGCAGATTTTATAGATTGTTTGGTATTTTTATATTAAATGTTATACCATCTGAAAATGGAATTGTTATAATTATTCCTCTTAAGCCTTTCATTAGATGTTCTAGCTCTACTGACTTGAACTTGTAGGAAAAAATGTAAACAGCATTGAGTGAAGCTATTTTCTATTGCACTTTATCTTGGAAAAGTATCTAGCCTTTCCCCCCTTTAGTGCTATAGACCAAATCAAGAACTTTCTAGTCTGGTTTTCTACCATTTAGCTACATAAACAGCCCTTGGTTCATCCATCCACTAATAACTGTGATATTAGCTGTGTGATTTTTTTGATCAGTAGTCTTTATCTGGTTAGATCTCATCTTAGTAATTGAGTATTTATCATGAAAAATGTGGTTACCAGTGATAGTTCTATGTCTATAAAGATGATCATGTATTTTTATTCTGTATTAATATGACATACTATATTTGTTGACTTTAATATGCTGCAACAAATCTGCAGCTTTAAGATCAATCTTATTTTTGTCATGATAAATAATTATTCATATAGTATTGGTTTGTCACTAAAGTTCTGAGGATATTTGCATCTACTTTCATAAGAAATATAGTTTTATTGTTTTTTCTATATGATATTTTGTCTGGTTTGGTATATGCATGATTCTATTGTGTTAGAATTAGTTATATGATGCTCTTTCTTTATTAAAGAGTAAGTGAAGAATTGGTATGAAGTCCATTGAAATTGCCCACTCTGGTGGACTGAAAGAAAAAAAGAATGAATAATAGAGTCTGAGAGCCCTGTGAGACACCATCAACGAATCAGGACATGCAGCCCTGCTGGTGATACATTTTCCTTGACAGTAATTAATAAGAGTGCATAGCAGCTACAGAAATGGTCACTTCCTTTCACTTCCATTCCTGCAAATGGCTTTTCTTTTGCACCAGACAATCTGCTGACTTCATATTCTTTGCCTGGCTCCCATAGGGACTGAGCTTGCAACCTGTAAAGAGAACATTGGAGATAAAACGAACATTTTATGCTGAGAGGAGCAAGAAAAAAAAAGAATAAGAAGTAAGCCATGCATTTCTGATGGAAAAAAAAAAAAAACGAGGACTGGTTTGTCCCAGAAGCAGCTCTTGCTAGACAGGTAAGAGAACATAGACCTGGAGAGAATAACGAGATGGCTGGGGGGGTGGTATGTAACAATAATCAAGATGAATGGTTTTGGAGCGCTCATGCATGATAGTGAGCAGAATGGCCAAGCATCTTGCTTGATTCCACCCACAGGACCATATAAAGGAAGATTATAGTCACCACTCTAAAAGGGCAGAGATTAAATCTAAGAGTCACAGAGTCTGCCAGTAGTTAATAGCAAAACTAGAACCAAAATCCATGTATCTCACTTCTGATGAAGAGACAAGCCAGCTGTCACAGACACCACATGGCTGGACCTTCATTTGTCTCATCCTCTGCTCCACTCATAGTGTGCTGAACACCACTCACACTTGACTGAAGAATGACAGAGTTCTGTCGACTATTATTTACATAGGCTGTGGTCGAGACAACTGGCTCCCAAGAGGCTGGTTGTGCAGAGTTCCCATGGGAGGTGTGAAGGCTTGGAGGAATTCAGTTACCCCTCAGCTTCCAACCCCTGCATGAGTCTAGCACGTACCCTTGTTGAGTCTTTATTGTTTCAGAAGGTTCCAGGACTGAGTTTATCCCAGAGCCCCATAAAAGTAAGGAAACCTAGCTTATCTTTAATGTGAGGATAGATAGCTTGCGAGGTAAGTAAGGATTGAGTTCTGTGGTGATTGGCAGCTGACAACTGAAACTCGTACTTCATTTGCAGGTCACCCTCAGCAGCTTTGCTAGACATATGCAATCCTATGTGTTTAGTAAGGAACATTTGTTCCTACCTTTAGATTTCTCAAGAGGTTTTCATGAGATCTTATATCAAAGTGGAAATTCCTTGTATTGGAATTTATGAATATTCTGGATAGTTAGATGTAAGGTGACATTACAAAAAAAACCCACAGAATTTTCAAGTGAACAATATATTTTGTTCACTTAGGGTTTTTAGTGAATATCTTTAAGTTTGGCTTGAATTAGCATAAAAAGTATGAGGTAAGAAAGGCACGGGTCTGGATCTGGTAAGTGTACTCGTATCAAGAACACTAGCTGCTTCCATGAGATCACTGAGATCAGAGGCCTTGTCTATGAAAAATTAGGACAGCATAATTCCTAAGAAACTTCCAGGTTTACAGTTAATTTACTTGGGCTTCACATATATTTCTCTGAGAAACTTCCAGTTCTGGGATTGATTGTATTTCTCTTTTATTCCTCATTCCAAGGGAAAAGAACCAGGTCACTTACATTTATGCATACTTTTATGGTGATCTCAAAAGGTTCCGACCAAATTAAATATTTGCTCTAATAATATTTTGTGTTTTCATAATGTTTTGTAATTTAAAAAAACAACATGAATCAATCTGTTTGACTTTTCTTAAAGTAACTGTTATGGTGGTCAGGCAGATGGTGGCAAGTTAAGGAAATCATTCTCATTGTGCACACAAGGAAATGGCCCACAAAGAATTTCAATAATTTATTTAAAATAATGTGATTAATTAATGGCAGTGATGACAGGGACCAGAATGTAGGTCAGTTGATGTATGGCCCAGAAGATTATAACTAAGCAATGTCTTGTCTGTAAATCATTTTGCTGGACATAAGATCTACTTTTAGTAGGACAGGTCCCTCCCTTTAGGAGTTTCAATCTAGTATGCCTGTTAGGACACAATTTGGACAGCTTGTGTGAGGGTCATAATTGAAGTAAGGGTGTGAATTAATGAGCACAAAGCAGTGTTAATACAGTCCAAACCGGAGCACTTTCAAAGAGCTCAAGTAGGAAATAAATTAAACTCTTTAAAAAAAAGAGTGATCTAGCCAGAACGAAAGATGTATTTTCCTAGTAGAAAGAACAGTAAGAATAATGATTGGAAACTGGGGCAAACATCTTCACGGAGAAACCCTGGGTCATATATTGCTTTTATTTGTCTTGTTTTGCTTTGAGGATGATGGGAAAGAACACAGTACTTACTATACATTAGTTAAGTATACTCTCAATAAACTGGATCCCCAGATCTGGAACAAGCATTGCAAGGTGAGGATGATAGTTGAATGAAGTTAGAAAACCAGCTCAGGTCAAACGGTTATAATTCTGTCCCTGGACTAGTTTACTCAGTCCAATGCTTGCCTAGTATCCCCAAAATCTTCAGATCCATCTACAGCACGACATAAAACCAGACATGGGGGTGCATGCCTATAATCTTAGCCTTGGAAGTGGAGGCAGGAGGTCAGAAGTTCAAATTCATATTCAACTACATGGTGAGTTCAAGGCAGGCTTGGGTTACATAAGATCCCATCTCCAAAAAGTTATGATTTTGATCCCATTTGTAGATGTTGCACTATTGTGGCTGTGAAATGTTTCATATGGGTGTAAAATTGGAGATGGGGAATGCAGTTTTGAGGCCTTAGATTAGGATAAACAATTTCCAAATGTCCATTTTGAAGTAAAAACAAGCAATTGAGTAGAAAATCTAGTGGAAAAAAAATCACTTTTCTTGAGAAAAGCAAGCTGTTTGAGACTGGATCTTTGTCTCTTAAAGTTGTACATACCAGTGTGCAAGATGGTCATATTTTCCCTTGGGGTGAGCTAAACTCTGTTGTAAATATGATATAGCTATTGCTATTAATTATAAATAAAGTTGGTGGACTACCACATTCCAAGCAGTCACCAGAGTCCCTACACAATTATATTATTAAATATTCCCAACAGTTTTTTGAGGTAAATGTATTTGTTACAGATGAGGAAGTTGAGTCACAAGGCTGATCACTTTCTCATTTAATAATCTAAGAGCTGTTGCATGACTGAATTAGAACTGAAACAAATTAGCCGGGTTCCTCAAGCACTGCTTTCATTAAAGATAAAACTGATCAAACTTAGGGAAACAATGGAAAACACAAAACACAATTTCTGAAGAACAGAATGAGGCTTGGAGGTTCTTCATGTCCCATGCATGGAGACAAATGGTGTCAGAGACAACTTGAGACTCATTGGTATCAAAGACTCCAAAATCTTCACTGGAAAGCAGAGGAAGGCATTAGCTTCCGTTTCCACTGAAGAGCAAATGTTTCTTTCTGTGACTTCAAAGGAACATACTTTTGGATGTCTGACTGAATTCTAGGCTCCCTCAGAAAGAACCCTGACCCTAGGAGTTTATAGCTACTAAATAGTCATGTTCATTTGTTTGCTCTGCCAGCCTTTTGGAGGAATATACTAATTTAGCATGGCTTGCTATGGCATATACAATTCAGATCTTTCCCTCCTAAATGAGCTTGAGTCTTGTTGCCAAAATCTCATGTACATGATTCCACAGAATGGATTTGGTTAACCTGGAGTATTTAGGGGCAGTGACTAGGTGAATGGTGGTGTTGCCAGTTACGTTCAATTTACTCAGGAAGCACAGTCTTCAGACACAGCTCTCCCAGTGAGGCATCAAACTTTTGCCTTTATATGCCTCTGATTAAATGCCTCCAAATGATATTGAGAAACCATTGAGCAAAATTTGTAAAGGAAAACCTTTGCAGCCACTGAAAAATAACAGAAACATGTGATGCATATTTGTCTCATGAAATATACCATAATCTTCCTGAGTTCTATTTGTGCAGCTGTAACACTTTAGCAGAATATCACAACTTTTAGGAAAAATTATATTCTTCATTCTGTCCACTATTTTTTTTTTGGTGGGGGGAGGGCGTTGCTATTATCCTATGTGATCTTTACAATTATGTTTCTTTCTATTCCTCTAAACACCATGTATTCCTACAATTATTCTAGCATTCCTTCCATGACCCATATGTTCCTACTTTTGTCTCTGTTAATACTGCTGCCTCCAAATTTTCTTGTGTAAGATAGACTCGTTATGCACATTCAATGATACTTGGTTTTAAATGTTCAGATGAAATCTTGATATTTCTATGAAAACTTCAATTGTCTTTCAGTTAGAAGTCCATGTTCCTTCAGAATCTCAAGCATGTTATCTGTTCTTATTCATACAGATATTGTTACTTAATGCCTCATACTGGAGCTATTATATCCAAAAGCTATCTACCTTTTGGAACTGTTCAAGAGCACTCAGGAGGATGCTCTCTATATATCCAAAACAATTCTTGTTTGTTCACTGTGAACCAGGAGAGTCACAAAGTTAGACACCTATTCTCTAGAGGCTCTGTCTCATCTCAGAATATCCTCTAATCAAGGATGCTCTGAAAATCTTCCTTCAGTCTTAGAATGAGAAGAAATGTACCTTTTATAGTCCCTGATTTATGAAATATAAACTTTCTAATTGGGTTTACAAGTAAAATAGAAAAAAAAGGATGCATTTTTGAGGGGTGAGGTGCCCTAAAATCTGGGCAGAAACCCTGGGAAGGGATGAGAACAGAGCATATCATTTGAGAGAGTGGACAACGATACTTCAATGACTAAGCCCACATATGTGAAAAAGGATGAAGGCAAGCAGTCTGGATTCTGCAGGCATCAAAGCAGAAGATGGGACAGAGTGGCTTCTGAGTTAGTGTGAAGGTGCTTTTATATAGGGTATCTCTTCCCTCACTGCACACGAAGCAAAAGAAAGAAAATAGGACTTTGAGGTGGGTACATGTGGCAATAAAATTCAGAATGCAGAGGCAACATAGATGCTTCCAGACACGTAAGATGAGATGACACATTAGAGGTGTCCTGAACTGGGCCAAGGGGGACAAGACGTTGTCCTCAAGTTTCAAGCAATCATTTGATATGGGCTGACTTAAGAAAGGGTGTATTTTCAAAAATATGATTTCCTTTTACTAAAAATTATAATCTTTCTATGAACCAGTGATGCTTCTAGAAGCTGGAGAATCAAGGAATTGAGCTTGCAGAAAGGGCTGTTGATTGCTGTGTCTTGCACACAGTGTTTATGTATCTCAGGCAACAAGAATGTAATAGAATACAATGGCATAGTTACAAAATGATCATTGAGCTTCTAAATGGCATCTAAGTAGCCTACAAGGGACTTAGCTTCTATCAATCAATACAGTGGTTATGGAGATGATCCTATAAGCAGTGGCTCTAGTCTGTGATGGAAATGTCCTCTTATTGGTGGGCAATGCCTACAGGAACAACGCCAGACAGCACATCAATATGTGCCACCCTAATATGACTTGGACATGGTATATTACTCAGTAAATGACTGTTGAATGAATAAATGACCAACTATAAGCATTGAACTGCTTAGGAAGTTGAGGGTTATGTTATATTTATGAATGTCCTCTCACTACTTTCAAAAGTCCTTTGTGTTTTATTCTCTCTTCAATCTTGGATATCAGCAACAATGTCAGTCTTCATGGTCTTATGCTTCACCTGTTTTATTTTTCATTCTTTTTAGACTTAAGGCACATTTTCTGTGCACGGAATCCTCTTTGGCATCAGATAGAACTTTATTTCTTTGTTCCTTTTGCACCTGAGGGAAGTTTTATGGATTCTTGTTTGATCTTTAGCACATCTTTATCCTGGCCTAGAATGAAAGCATCTCGTTTATAGCATTACACATTCACCTCCCAGACAGAGACAAGTCCTTGGGAGAAGTCAAACAAAAGGAATAGGAAAGAGAGTCAACCTCCTAGTAATATCTTTAACTAACTGCCTGGATTTTACTCAAGTCCCTGTACGGGAGTCTAAGGCTTGGGTGGTCTGGGGTTGACTTTCATAAAAATCTAGACAGAATGGGAAAGTCATTGATACAAAGAGAGATAAGCTAACATGAGGTTCAAAACTGCATTGTGAGTAGTTATCCTGATAGCAGTAAGAAGGGATGGATTAGGATTTTAATTAACATTTCTAATCCTTAGTTTCTCCACCTTCTAATTAGAGTGAATAGTACCCACACCACATATTATTAATATCAAAGGAAATGCTATTATGAAACACTTCCTACACAATACCTAGTGTGTAGAAAATCTTCAGTAAGGTAACATTTGCTGTTTAATATGAAGTATTACTATTATAATTCAAGGGGTATTGTACCATCTGCATACAACTGTGGACTGGTTTCTTTATGTTTTCATACTTTGATGTGTGGATTTAGAAACGTGTATTTTGAACTATTACACTCTCTTGGTGAGTTGACCCTTTATCATGATGACTTGTCTCTGTCTCTCTTTTTTTTAATTTAATTTTTTTCATTTTACATACTAGCCACAGTTCCTCCTTCCCGCTACCCCTGCTCCTCCACTCCCCTCCACCCCATCTCCATCCACTCCTCAGAGGGGTTAAGGCCTCCCTTGGGGAGTCAACAAAGTCTGGCCTACCAAGTTGAGGCAGGACCAAGCCCCTACCTTACCCCCCCACATCAAGGCTGAGCAAGGCATCCCACCATAGGAAATGGGCTCCAAAAAGCCAGTTCATGCAACTGGGATAAATCCTGGTTCCACTACCTAAGCCTTATCTCTCTTAATACCTGGAAGTATTTCTTGCTTTCAAGTCTTCTTTAGGTAATATTCATATACCCTCTGTACAAATTCCCTTCATTAATGTTAAGTTTATTGACAGAAACCTACATTAAGCCAGTCTGCCAATTATGGTGAGCAACAGGCAAAGGGTCATCATTTTACACACATGTAAAATGAGTAGGTATCTAGAAAATGAATCCATTCTTAGCAAAAACAAACAAATGAAGCCTAGTGCAGTTTAAACTTGTGTTCTCAGCATGAAAGGAAAGAAAGCAGAAATGTCAGGAAGCCCAGTCATTGCAGGGATCCCCACTTAGCTCTGGGAGGTCGGATATGGAGTTTGCCACTTTCAGTGATGTGTCTGTGGAGCGGACAGAGAAAGGCAGGGCTAACACCCATTTTTGAACTACAGGAAGGTATTTGGCTTTATGGAAAAGCCGTTTTTTTTTATGAAAGCAGGTTCCAAGGAAACACATTATCAAGCAATCTTCAACTAGAAAGTAATTTGGTGCAAAAGACCACATCAATGCTGACATACCCTTACATCATCTCACGCAACTCAGTCTCACCAGCCAGACTGGTAAACAGTCAACCTTCACCGAGAGCTATGTTTTGCTTTGAAGTGTTTAATTACGTTCCTAGCAAACTTTTATTAGTGCTTCCTCTGCACCAATTATAAACGGCACTTTACACACATCACCGTTGATTGACCCTCACAATAGCCCTGGAAGATCCCTATTTATACTACTCATTTCAGGAAGTTGGGGCTTTAAGGTTGTAAATTAATTTTATATGCTTTTCCAAACAGAGACGTCTCACCTTCAGAACCGAAGCTCCTCGCTATTGGGTTGTAGTGTTGTTTAGTACAACATTGCCCTAGAGAGAGGATATGTAAATTTCAACTAATGACAAAATTAATGTAAGCCAAAATTTGTCTCGCCAGGAACAACTGCAATAGAGCCCCACAGTCACATGACCAAACTACAAGTTCCTATACATGTTAATCGTATTACTTATGCAAGCCTGTTTAATAATAGCCCGAATCCATAAATAGCTCAGATATCCATCTACAGCTAAAGAGGTAAAGAAATTACAGTATATTCAAATGACAGGATATTGCTAAGCAAATTGAAGCAGAAAGTTCTGATACACATAGCCCAGGTTGGTGGCTCATACCTACAATCTCAGTATTCAGGATGTTGAGACAAGAGAACTGTTGAAATTTTGAGATTAGCCTGGGCTACAGTCCAACCTGGGTTACAGAGTGAGACCCTGTCTCAAAATAAACAAAATAAGTTCTGATGTATATTGAATACAAACCAAACTGTTAAAGCATTAAGTTGAAAGAAAGGGGAGATCAACATAGAAGAAAACACTGTAGGTTTCATTTATTATATGAAGTTCTATTACACTCAAAATTAGTTACGTGGATAGAAATCAGAAATTGGCTTGTCATTGAGCAAGAGGATGAGGTGATAAGTGACTGTCAATATATATATTGGTTTTTTGAGACAGAGTTTCTCAGTGTAGCTTTGGTGCCTTTCCTGGGACTCACTCTGTAGACCAGGCTGGCCTCGAACTCACAGAGATCTACCTGCCTCTGCCTCCTGAGTGCTGGGATTAAAGGAATGGGTCACCACCACCTGGCATGACTGTCAATATCATTCTGCAAGTAGCTCTCAAAGTCTAGAAGCACTCCTGGTCTGGACTTTTATTGCCAACCCTAGAATAAGCCTACCTCCATACAGTTAGCTTGTTCTGTCCTTTTGTGAGAAGCATGGGTATCGCTTATGTCGTGGGGTGGTCCATGGAAACCAGAAAACATCACTGTGGAGAAGACAGTAGAGTAGGATGAGGGGTGATGCAGTCTGTGCAGACTGTCCTTGGAAGAGCCTTCCTAAAGCCTAACATAAAGAGAATAGAAGGGATTCAGAATCTCTTTAGCATGAATTTTTGGGATAATCCTCTTGGACACTGGTATCATAGTCCTAGGTTGCAATACTGGACAATACTAACACATGGACTGGGGGGATGAATAAGTCAGTAGAGTGGTTGGTGCACAAGCATGAGGCCCTGAGTTCAATCCCCAGCACTCAAGTAACAAACCAACCAACAAAGAAAGAGATGGACATAGGCTGAAAAGGTGGTTAATGCTGTACATGTGTTTGCCATGCAGGCCTGATAACTTCCGTTCAGTCCCAGGACCCATCAAGTAAGGAGAGAACTGACTTGAGAAATTTGCCCTCTGACCTCAGGATGCACATCCACACTCACATGTAAATCACACACACACACACACACACACACACACCACCACCACCACCACCACCACCACCACCAACAACACCAACACCACCAACAACAACCACTACCAATAACAACAGCAATAAACGAATACACTTCAAACAATAATAATAAGCCAGTCTTGTTGGCACATGCCTATAATTCCACTGCTGGGGAAACAGAGACAAAAGTAGCCCTGGGGCTTGTTGATAAGCCAGTCCAGCTAAAATTGGTGAGCTCTGGGTTCAATGAAAGTAAGGGGAGCAATGGTTATGGAGGATGCTTTATGTGGAACTCTGGCTTCCACATATGTGCACACACTTGTGTGTGTGTGTGTGTGTGTGTGTGTGTGTGTGTGTGTGTCTGCACACACACACACTTTAAGAAATTAAAACAGAAACTTTGTTCTGAAAATTCTTCCTTAGTCACAGTGTTTCCACAAACAGGATTGACTTTGTGTGAACTCTGAGAGGTCACTCTCTCAGCTTCCCCCATAAATGACTTCATGTCTGGACTCAGCCCAAAAACATGCGTTGGTGTGATGTCTGCCAGAGAGATGGAGTCCTGACACAATGACCCTTTATCTGAAGCCATCCAAATCCTTTTCCTGTCTTTCTCCTTCCTTAGTTATCTCCACTCCAGATAACCAGTGTGATGGCTGCTGAGAATAGAAAGACCAGACAGGGTCATCATCACCGTGCTTAGGGCCACATCTCTTAAACATGTTAAAAGGAAGTCGGAATTCTGTCATTCTGTTTTCTTCCAATGTCCCTTTGTTTCCTTCTGTTTAAGGATGTAGTTTTTAAGTGTCCACAATGGTTTTATTGGTTTAAGAAAGAAAATAGTATTTCTTTGTGCCTGTGGACTAGGTCTTCAGATAACAAACTTTTATTGAGTGTTTGGACAGTGCCAGGACTTGCAAGCGATGCTGCTTTTAGAAGTTTCCAACATTTTTTTTCCTTCTACACTGTTCACATATCTCTTCTTCTTCGATCATTCTCACCACAACTTAAAATCATTTCTCATCAGCGCCATCATGGTCACCATTGTGGTTAAGTGCCTTTACTAGAGATACAGATTGAGGGAAGTTTGATAGATCCTCACATGACATATAGCTACTGTGTAGAGGTGGGATTCAAGTCAGGACATCAGATTCTGTTCTGGATCCTAGGCTGTGACCATTCCATCACTGTATATCCTTAATCTGGTAGCTTCTCTCTCTCTCTCTCTCTCTCTCTCTCTCTCTCTCTCTCTCTCTCTCTCTCTCTCTCTCTGTGTGTGTGTGTGTGTGTGTGTGTGTATATATGTGTGTGTGTGCAGATACATAGGCTTACTTGTGTGTTCACATGTGGAAGGTGGAGGTCCATGATAAATGTCCTCCCTTATCACTTTCTACCCTATTACTATTCTCTTTGAGACAGAGTCTCTCCCTTAACCTGGAGCTGGAAGTTTGGACTACACTGACTGGTCAGCAGGTTCCCAGGATCTGCCTGTCTTTGCTGCCTTCCTCTGTGATTACAGATACATGGAGCCCAGCACATGGTTGTTGGGGATCTGAACTCAGGTCCTAACATTTGCATAGCAAGTGCTTTACCCATGGAGCCATCTTCCCCAGCCTCCATAGCTACTCTTAAGCATAATTTTGATGAATTAAGTCATCAGATCTTTTCCCTCACAAGCTATGGGTTGTTATTGTACTGATGCTCTTAGAATGGGCACATTCTACTCATGCTTATAAAAGTTACTTATTTCACATCTGTTCGCTGAAGTTTCAAGAATAGCTTTTGGACAGCAGCAATACATTAGCAGTCATAGTATCCAGAGCACAAATCAATTCCTGAAATACTATAGGAAGGGAATCTTTCATACAAATCTCTGTGAAATTATTATTGTAATATATAGCACACATATCAAAGGCTTGCTTAATAGAAGAAGTCCAAGGACAACTCTTTTGATAATATAATCATTATGGGATCATTCAGTAATATAGTACATATGAAATCATTATACAGTAGGGATCAAAGTCTACCCAACTGCAACTTTTCATATTCCAGTAGTTTATAGAGGAAAAACTAATTCTCAGAGAGATGAAATCAAACCACTTCTAAGTTTACTACGAAGCAATCTTCTAAGTTTACTCAGAGATGCGCAGTGCTGAGTTCTCACAGCTAGTCTGGTCCTCTCGCCATTGAACTACACTGAGATGTTGCAAAAATGTCTCCTACTGTCACTTAACTTACATGAATTCAGCCATTTTCGTTCAGCACCTACCTGCCAAAGATGACAGAAGAGAACAGATAATTTTAGAATATACATATGTCACTCTGCTGTCACTCTGCAAACATCTCCCAGAGTGAGAAAAGCTGGGAGTGGTAAGTTTGTTCTTGTCTTAGTTATTCTCAAATCCCAGAATACACCAAGTTTTTTTTTTTTTTTTTTTTTTTTTTTTTTATCGTGACCATATTCTACTTGTTGGCATGGTTCTGGTCACTTACATTATTGGTTTGTTTTTAATGATCATCCTAGTCCAGTACTACATTACTGCTTCTGCAAAGAAACAACCCTGTCTTTGACCCAAGCCATGCATCTCTTCAGCTGTTCTTTCACAAGATACTTCAGCCAAATTCCACAACTCACTTTGCCTCAAGCCATCTTTCTCTATCACTTAATTCTAGTCATTTTCTCTATGTGGGTGAATATATTTCCTGTCTGTGAGAGTTGAAAATTCCTCCAGACATTTTGCAAACGTCTCATCCTTTACAAACTCAAAATTAATCACATGTGGTAAATGACAATCACATATTACCTAGCTTTTCTATGGGTTTTCCCATCTTCTTTCTTGTGTTTTCTTAATGCACACACATATATCTAATGTTTCATCCAGAAAGCACACTATGTACTATTTATCTTTCTACCCGAGAGGTAAGCATGGTGATTGGCACAAACGTACAGGAAAGGCATGTGTCGTTGAGTGAATGATATGAGATTACTAAAGCCCATGCAACTGGGGCAAGAAGTCATGCAATTTACTAGTTTTTATAAATTTCGAATATGAATCCATTCTTAGTTTTCTTCATGGCTGACCTGCGAGGGGTTGCACATATCTAGAAGCTTCTGTCTGAGACACACTCCGCTGCTTTGTTTTTCCTTACCTATGGCTGTGCTAAAACATGGAGGGTTTCTAAATGCCAACTTCCTATTTCAGTCTTCTGTGTAATCAGAGGTACAGCCAGAGACTAAGCTGCTATCTCACAATGGATGTAAAGAAATAACCTTAATAGCGGGGAGAGGGATGTGTTGGGAGGGATATGGGGAGAGAGGAAGGGGGAATTGAGGATGAATATGATCATATTTCATTATCTACATGCCTTCAATTCTCAATTATTAAAAAGGTATACAGGATAAAAATAAAACATGGGAAAGCAAAATAAATAACTAAGAAAAGAAATAATCATAATAAAATACATTTTAAGATAATGACATCCTTCTTATCTAAAACTCTACAATCCACTTAATAAACAAAAGCACCTTTTTCCTTTGGGGTTGCATTTATTCATAGACTGCATTGTCTGGGGGCTTTCTGATAACCAAACGTGTGCAGCTGAAGTGTCACACAGCAGCACATGTAAAGTGTACAGCTCAGAAAAGGAAGGAAATGACAAATCCTGCCTCTTCTGGGGGCCAAATCAGATGAAACAGTTCTATATTATAGTAAGTGAGAATTCAGTTCAAAGTAAACAGAACTGACAGATAACAAATTGTTTAAGCATCAAAAAAAAAAAACCCTCACAAGACATAAAATCTCTTTATTATGTCTAGAAAACTTTAGAATTTATTTATCTATCTATGTGTTGTGACTTGCTTACATTATGAAGATATAGAGGCAGCATAGACGTATCTACCAGCCCTTATATGTCAGAAGATGGTTACAATAACATAACTCTACATAAAAATCCAAGTTTCCTGGACTGAAACATCAAGATGATAAGGGAATTAACTTTCCTGGGAGAAGAGTAAAATCATCCATACTGTGTGTCGGGTGTTCTGCTCCCTTGCATCAGATTAATCCCCTATGAAGTTATAGCTGCAGGTGGAAATGAAGGAGAAGGAGGACGAGGAGGAAGAGGGAAAGATGGTTATGAATGTAAGATGCTTTCTAAGAGAGGAAGGAGGAATATCTCCTGATTGCCATGGAACTTAGAAGCCAGAATATATACACCCATGCTGGGAACTGAAGCCAGGGCCTCACACATGCTAAGAAAGCACTCTATCATGGAGCTGTGTTCTAAGCCCTACCAATGTCCTCTTTAACAAGTGAATGAACTGTGGGTGGCAAGGCAAAGTGGTTGGACTTTCTGAAATCCTTGGAAAACTAAATATACAGCCGAAAGCTCGCTTAATACTTTCTATTGCCCAGCATTTTCTGTTAAACAAGTATGTGAACTTAACAGAAAGTGCAGAGTTAATTGGAATGTGTTTTAAATATTACTGAGTGTATAGAAAGTGAGACTGTGCCAGTAAGATTTCATAAAATGATCCTGGGAGAACTTTTAAAACACACACTCAGCAGTACTTGTAACTGCATGGCACTCGATATGAAACGACTGGACTCACAATGTTGATGGATTGAGATGTCCTTATAGATCTCTTTACTGTCCCAACTGAATACTATTTCCTCTCTGTCCTTTGATTCATACACAGTGTGTTGTCCACCCGCTGCCCAACCCCAAGAAGCTACAGAGTTTCAGATCCTGTCTATTGATGGCAGCTGGGACAAAGAAAGGCTTGTTTTCCTGCTCCCTTCCGTTTTACAGTCCACTCCACCCACATCCATGCTGTTAACCTGCCCCATCCCAGCCTCGGTGTGCTGGTGGGGATTAAATAAACTGTGTAAAAGAAAACAGGAGGCAATGGCTGTGCCCAGATTCCAGCTTTTGTTCTGTGTAAGCTTTAGCTGCTTGCCCCATTAACCCAGAGCACAGGGCATAAGAAAGAGTGGGTGTTTGCTGTGTTACCACGAACCTCTCCTCCGAAGGGACTCTTCAGGATTGGACCTGCTCAGAATCCTCTTCTTTTGCAAGTAAACTATGAGACAGATTGAGTTTGGAAATAACTAGATTCTTCTTGAGGCATCATGTTGTTAATAGTCAATCATGAAGATCAATTCGTTCCTTTAGCTGTGTTCTGGCCCACCTGATTCCAATCAGTGGTCTGTAAGAAGCAAAACTGATTCCTTGTGAGATTGTGAGGGAACCTGGTTCTGCATCATTTTCCAGGTTCTTGGTGAGTGCCAGTTATTTCTGACATACCTTGACTTTTAAAAGCATTGCTAACATCTCTGCTTCAGGGCTGGGCAGATGGCTCACTGGTTAAGGACATTGACTGCTCTTCCAGAAGTACTGGATTTGATTCCCAGCACCTACATGGTAGATCACAACTATCTATTACTCCAGTCCTTGGGGATTTGATGTTCTCTTTTGGCTTCTGTGGGTACCAGGTGTAATGTGGTACACAGACACATGTCCAGGCAAAACACCCATACACATAAAATTAAATAAAATAAAAATAATTTGAAATCTCTGCATCTATCTTTTCATGACCTTTCTCTTGGTGTCTCTATGTGCCTCAAATTTCCTTTTTCTTTTTCTACTCCTGGGATTTAAGGAAGGCCCACTTTAAAGGCACTTAATTACAGCTGCAAGAATCCTATTTCTAAATAAGGCCATATTCACAGGCATTGAGGATTAAGAATGAGATGATTCTTTTTGGCAGATACAACTGAGCTCATCAGTCTTCAGGGCAGCTGAACGTAGCCAGTAGGAGAGACTCACTCCCACTCATTCAGCCTGGCGCACCCCATGATAGTGGTGGTGCTACCCATTTTAGATTTTACATCGTTTGGATTTTTATATCCAAATTTCACTAACTAGTGACAGTCCGAATTTGATGGGGACTTCAGCTCAATAGAGAAGTGAAATTGTTGACATAAGTGCTCTTATGTTTGGTTAAGGCCTGATATTATAAACCTCTGTCAGTCATCTATACGAGATGGTTGTATGTTTCAACTAGAGAGAGCTGATAGAACATTTTTGGATATGTATATGATAATGTTTTCAGAAGAAAAAAAAAATCCTACCATTTGAATCACTCGGTCTCTCTTTGTCTCTCTCCGTTTCTCTCAATCAACCTCTTCCTCTTTTTCCCTCTCTTGCTTCTTGATTTGAGACATTCACCTATGTGTCCTTTCTCCTCTGGGACAATCAAAGCTTGAGGTTATCCGTCTTACAGGTACTATGACTTGATAAGTTCTGTCCACTCTTGTTCTTAGGCCTTCGGTGTTGGCCCAAACTGTACCACTGGCCTTCCTGGTTCTCCCATTTGCAGAAGGCATATCCTGACACTTATCAGCATCCACACTGATATGAGCTAATTAGTATAATAGATCTCATTATGCATCTGCATATCTGCTATTGGTTGTGTTTCTCTAAAGAATTTGACGATTATCTGAATTCCCTAAGGCTTCATTGTCTTGTTAGTATGATCATAATGGAGAATGTTCTCTTTTTGTGTGGGGATTCATCTGAAATCACACATGTGGAAGTATTATAAAACTCCACATATCTATATAGGAAGTAGGGGTTTCTGCCAAAGGTACCATTGATTACATACAGTTCCAATTTTCAGTCTCTCATTGACTGTCCTGTTGGGCATTTCTCTATTAGAATCAAGGCCTGGGCCTGGACTCAGACAGACTGCTGGGTTGGTGAGACTGTTGGACTTCCAGAGTTGTGCATGTACCATGACCCCTGGGGGTTTCCTTCTTCTTTAGAAGCCTGATACCTATCCCACCACTAAACCCCAATTCACCCTAGAGCCGTGGATGTGCTTCCTTCATTTGATGCCCAGTGAATCCCCCATCTGCTTATCTTGCCATTCTCTGCTTTCTCCTCACTCTGCTTACCTCTCCCCTTGGCAATGAGAGCAAAGTGCAAATGCATCTCGAGGTGATGAAGGTGGGGCATCATTTCCTTCAATGCTTCAGAGCACTGTCTACCTCTATGACTTTATCTGTGTGTGTGCGCGTGTACACACAGACACACACACACACACACACACACACATACTGAAACGAGTAAACGCAAAATTCTAAAGTCAAAATATCTTCAGGGCTGACTGGGAGATGGCATTTGTATCAAAATAACACCCTCAAAATGTCTCCAAGAAAGTATTTGCTAGACTCGGAACGGCATCATGAAGCCTTTGGTCAAGAATGGATGCAACAGGCTTTGGGGTCCTATGGGCCTAGATTTAAACTGGACTGCTTTTAATCACTTAGAAACTCCAAGGCTCAGGACAAAGAAATTTAAAAAAAAAAGTGTATCCAGAAATGGTTCTTTAAGTTATAAAGTATGAACAATTTAATTCCTTGAGGTTGCTTGTAGCTACTCAACAGCAGTCCTCTAATAAATGTTTACTGAATGAATTATGAAGTTGAATTGAATAAGGTAAGTCACCTAGCACAGTATGTGACAGAGAATATATGTTCAATGAATAGTGCTTATTGCTATTATCCATGTTACTTATATGAGTCAGTTCATGTTCCTGTAACAACTGGATAATTTGGAAACTGGGTGAAATATATTGCTTAAAGTTATGAAAGATGGAAAATACAAGATTAAAGACACAAGCAGATTCAGTGCGCATCAAGGGCCAAGTCTGTGCTTCCAAGATGGCACCAAGATTGCTACACTACCTTGCTTCTCTGGAGGGGCAACACCAAGTCTTCATAAAGGGGGAGAGATGGGGGCAAAAAACGATCATATCTAGTCCCAGCTAACCCTTTGACAGGCCTGTAGAGCCGTTCCTGTCTGCCCTGGGGATTAAGTGCTTACACTTTGCAGGAGTCAAGATATGTAAGCCACCACAGCAGAATGTCTCCATGCCTGCATCTTTCTAGCTCTCTTCCTTGAACTTCCTTGTCATTTGGTTGCAGAATTGTTGAAGAGTGGTAAAGGCTTTAGGCCCCAAATCTGGATCATCCAGAACTTAATCCGAGCTAAGCCAGCTGTATGGCCTTGGGTATGTGTTTCCTCTTCCCCAGCTTTATTTCCTCACATGCATAATGATGGCAGTGGCATGTACTTCTTCCAGTCCAGGGAATCCAGTGAGCTTATGCTCACAACAATGCCTAATGGCTACTGAGTGCTTGACAGAATTCCTACTTGTTAATTATTATGAGAATCTGTCTAGCTTGGTTCTTTGGAAGTCCCGACACATGAATGATTGCTCCAGAAGCACTCTCCTTGGCTGACACATTAATTATTGCATTTACTTGTGAAAAACCTTGTGTTGTGGAGTTGGCACAAGATGAAATCTTTTTTTTAACTATAAAGTTGTAAATCTTGTAGCACCTTAGCTATACTCCAATCCACCTCTTCTCAGTTTACAGGTGAGAATAACAGGGAGTTGGAACGTACCCATGAATGTGTGGGTAGCTGATTCTTTACTCTAGATGCCTTAATTTTTTTGCATAGCACTTCTTCTCACTCACCAGTCAAACAGACCTTTAGAAAGACAGTAGGAAAAGTCACATCACACAGATTGCAAAAATGTATCTTAGAAATAAAAAAACAAAACAAAACAAAACAAACAAACAAACAAACAAAAAACCATGATCCTGGGCTACTGATTTGACAGGGTTGGGTGCTGGAGGATAAAATTCACATTCTGCCAGGCAGTCACCTGATTAAGTAAAAAAAGAATGAGCCTGATGATCTGAGATAACCATCTGCTTTTATTCCTTGTCTAGTCTAGGCACAAACAAAAATGGGCCATGGTCAAAAAGAAAATAACAAGCTCATCGAAGTATGTGATGTGTATCTTTGCATCCTGGATTCATTACTGTTTTTCATGTCTGCTTCATCATTGCCAGTCACTATCCATCTTGGCTCAGTTTCCTCATATGTTAGAAAAAAAAAATGATTGGAATGAGTTAGGTTCTAAATCCTCTTCCCCTTCCTGAATTCTGGGATGTTAACTGAATAAATGCTAACGTGGTGTCTTTACAAGTGTTTCCTTTCTTGTGTCCACAGCCTGCAGGTTCTGTGTTGCCAAAATTCTTCTCATACAATGCATCTCTCCGAGTGACACATGGGTAACTATTAAGCATGACTGTAATGTGAGAATATGCATTAAGTTAGTGTAAAAACTGCATGCTTCACAATTTCCAGATGTCAGAATCTAGTAATGTTGTCATTTTTCTTTTCTCTGTTCAGATGTTCACACAAATGAAAGGCAAATGGCTACAGGAATCCACCTTTTGAAAATGCATTCCTTTGGAATTGCTTCTACCAGTTTCTTCCTGGAGATTTACATCGTCAGATCGCCTTTAGACTATCAGAGCACAGTGGCAATGCCTCCCTTCTCCATTGCCTAAAATACTGGCTTTTATACGACATTGAACATTTGAAAACAGTCAGCCTGGTGGTAGGTAGTGTGCCCAAATTAACTCTATTAAACTCCGAACTGTTCAAGTTTCATGTAATCAGTTCCAGTTGGTACGCATTCAATTCCAGCCCTAGGCATCTGAGGAGCAAACTGACTTGGTAACAAGTATTGCTGGGGAAGTTTAGGTCCCAATCAACATAAAATGTGCCTAAGCACCAAAGCTGAATATTGATTAGGCTTTCTTTTGTCTTCTTGATATCAAATAAGATACCTAACGGCTGTTTTATTACCACAAGAGAGGAATAATTCAGACAACTTAAAGAAGAGATTAAATCTCCTTTGCTTTTTATATACAAGGACATTATTAAACCATGATAGAAAAGCTATAAATTATCTTACCTTTAAAATCATTGCTGCTTTACTTAATTTTCTGATTAAGGTGATACCAACTGCTTTTGTCACATTCATTTGGAAGTGACTATGCAGTTTCATTGAAGTTTACTCATGTGTCTGGGCTGAGGATGATAAAAGAAAGCCATGATTCATATTGTACTTGACTCTCCATAAAATGATATGGCAACCTATGAGGAGTGTGTAGTGGGACTGTCTCAACCAAGTCTGTGCACGAGCATGAAATGACCAGAGAAGAGGATAAACACCCAATGTATGTGTATCTAGACATGCTGTATACTCAGTCCTTATGAGAGCCCAAAGAATTGCTGCATAGATAGTGAAAAGAGCTTAAAGAATTTAAACCATGTGCTGTATGAAGCAGGGTAGGCGTTTTCTATAACTAGGTACACAAGTTCAAATTTTAACCTGATAACGTGCCTTTCCCTCACCTCACAATCTAGTTGACTATGTGGCAAATGACAGTCCAAGTAGAGATTTAGGGACCCAGTTTCTTCTAGTTTCCTTGATGGTGCCAGTGTCTTCTGCTGCCTCAGAGATCTGAAGATCTTTGTTGAAGGCAGAGTGAAAAAAAAAAAAAAAAAAAAAGAGCCTGAAAAGTCATCTGAAGAATGCTGGGCATGGCCAGACCAGAAATGGCTTACTCAATCACTTCTTGCCCACATTCCGTTGACCAGACTCAGTCACTCTTACAGACTCACCACATGGTGAAGGATCTGACAGAGGGTCTCCATAGACCCAGGAGGAAGACAAAAATGAGTCTGCTGAACACAGAGCCTTGTCTTTTCTCATTGCTGGCAGAGGTACTAAGAAGGACAGGGTCCATCTTCTGTAAACCCAAACCCTGTGCTTTCTTTGGCCTCTCTACACTGAGTTGCATAACACCCCTGCAATGACCCAGACTGGCAGAGGTATGCAGCAGGTCTTGAGGTTCAAAGAAGACATGGCAATGAAATTTCAATGCTCTTGAAATGTCTCTATAGACAGATTTAAACAATTAGCTGAAATTTCAAGATCTCATTCATGTTTATCTCAGACATGAGCTAAGAGTTGCCTGGAGATATTTGGTCTGCCTGCACTTATGATGCAATGAACAATCTTGAAAAGGCTCTTTCCCTGCCCAATTTCCCTGCTGTCTACAGTCTGAGATTTTAGCTATATTCTTTGTGTGAACTATAAACACTGTGAGGCTGACTTTCTCATGTGTACTTTCATTATTTCCCACATCCTCTTTTGTTCAGCAGAAGGGCTGATAGCTCAGCAGCTACTGTGTGTGCACTGTCTCAGTGCTCATATGTTCTTATCATAAATGTATATAACATTGTTATATAACATGGCACCTTAATGTTTGTCCTCATGAAATGTATTCCTTACATTTTAAAATTTTTAACTTTTTATTTCATGAAAAGATTATATATTTATGCTGTGCAACATGGTATATGTATATGTATGCATTATAAAATGACTAACATAGCTATCATCTTATATATATATATTATAATGAAAATATTGAATGAAAGTATCTTCTGTCAAAAGATACTAGTGTATCTCAAGTTTGTGGTAGGACTTTGTGTTATTGATACGGTACTATATTTGAAGGCATCAAGGATGTAAGAATGAGAGGGTTAGGAAGACGTACAACAGTTCCAGAATAAAATCAAATGAGGCCAGGCAATGTGGACCAGATCATGTCCTTCAGAGAGACTCCAAGACTGATATGTGTAAGCTGCATAGGTGATTCCTCAGCTGGAGTGGAGATCCCAGGATATTGGGGGATACCAAGAATGTGGGTCATCTACTGTTGTATGACACTCTTCCTAAGGGAGATATGAAGAAATGTTTACTCATCCAAGGCAGACAATAGGCCACAGTTAGAATCTCACCAAAGTCAAATGTGGTGAACTAATGATTTTTATTGAGGTCACTTATAGGAATATAGGTGAGGGGTCACTTACAGGAGCAGAAATGACTCAAAGACAGAGGTATCATCAAAGCCCACCCCGCCCCCGAGTTTTGACAGTTCATGCTGTCTTAACATGTGCAGGCTGTTACACTGGTTGTAGAGTGTCTGTTTCAGGCAGTTCAAGTGGTCTGAGACTCTGGAAGGTAGCTCAGCTGATCTTTGCTTCTTTGAGGTGGTTTAACTGATTTCTGCTTCTTCTAGGAAACTCTCTTACTCTCAGTTTCTTCCAGTAAGCTGGGCTGGTGCACACTTCTTCTAGGAAGTTCAGCTTAGCTGAAAAAATATCTCTCAGAAGCCCTTACCGCTTCTTTATGCTTGAGGAAGGAGGAGCCTAGTGTATCTGACTCGTTTAGGGACTTCCTGCAGCCTTTGAGTTGTTTATTTCCTGAGCTTAATGAGACCCCAGGCCGGATGGAATTTCTCCACATCCCCTTAAAACATCCTTTTGTTCTACCTTTTTTCTCACATCCTGTGTCTTAATGAGTTTTCCCCTTGGAATATCTCTTGTTTTATCTCCCCTCCAACATCCTGTGTCCAGACAAACCTTTCCCTAAGATAGAAGGTTTTAATCATGGAGGAAATTGCTACACAATGTCTGCCAAAGAAAGCTGCAGAAGTGAATTGAGTCCAACGTGTATTAACAGCCACAGGGCTATAAGAGACAAGATAACACCAACACATTGGAGTCCAGATGATGCCATTACCGCTTGGTAATGGATGTTGGACATGTTTACCCTGCTTGTTTTTGTTATTGCTCTAATCCAACCTTCCTTTGTTGTTCTCCTGTTCTTTCCTTTTGGAATGGAAATGTTTACTGGGCAACATTATATATCAAATCAGTATTCATTTTATAGTGGCTCACAGTTAAAAGATTATGTTCAGACTTAGAGGAAACTTCCTTGGGCTTCCAACGTTTGAACAGTTGATACTATTAAGACTAGGTGAATGTTTGAAGTTAGATAGAATGCAGTTTGCATTATGAGATGCCCATTAGTATACATGAGTCTAGAGAAGAACATTGTGATTCTAATGTGAAATAACCCCTGGGAAACAAAAGTTTCCAAGAAGAAATTGCATCTTCAACTGAACCTTCTACAAGGCTGATAAACCATTTAGAATTTGAACCATCATGGAGAGGTTGGAATGTTGCAGGTGAGGAGCCTAATTATAATCTACCTTGGGCCTCCTAAATATCCATTCCTTTCCTACCTCTACATGTGCCCTAATGTCCTGTGACTAACAGATAAAAATCTTTTGACATGGTTAATTTAACAAAACCCCAGTTTCTACCAACCGAAAAGTTAACAGACTCTGACATGTGTAACTAAAGTTTTCTGCCCCACCATATCCTCCCTACTTACTATTTCCACCAATGATTTGAAAAGTGCCTTGATTGATGACGTTCTTTGCTCCCTTACTATAAAAATTTCACCAAACTGTTATGTTGAAATGTGGAATATGGGGTAACCCACGTCTTTGCTCCTGGATCATGGTCACTCAAATTTGGCTCCTATATAAACTACCTCTTAGGTGTTTTGAGGTGAAGGTTGACATTTTTCTATTGACATTGTAGATCGACAGTGCCTTTGAACTTTTGGTCTCTGGCTAGTGTTGCTGTTTTGGGAGGCTGTGAAACCTTTTACAACTGGGACCTAGCTTGATGAAGTAGGTTGCTGTGGGGCAGGCTTTGTAGATAACATTCATGCTCTGCTCCTATCCCAAGTTCTCTGCTTCCCAATCTATGACTCTGCAACAGGCTCTATCTGAAGCTCTGGATGCTGCAGATGGAGTCCTAGCCCTTAAGTCTCCTCCATCACAATGGAGTGTAACTTCTTTAACTGTGAGCCAAAACAAAACATTCTTCCCTTAAGTTACTGCTGACTGAAGGGACTCTAGCCAGCTCCAAGCATGGCTAGCATGGCTCGCATGCCTCTGGCAGGCCTTGTCCTTCTCTCTCATTCCCTCTGCCTTGCTAAGAACTGTTAGATCACATTCCCAAAGCTAGCCACCAAAGACTAATACCTTATTTGGCCACTTCCTCCTCCTCCTGTGGCTGACTACAAAGGTCCAGCTATCAATGTATTGAAGTCCAGTAATCAAAAGCCCCCTTTGGCTCACCTAATTAACATGCTCAATTAGAATTAAATACCTCATCCTAATGGTGGAGTTTCCCCTTTTCCCCTTATAAACCATCATTTGGCTACAGGCCACATCTGTCTCCTCTCTATCCAGAGGCAGTCCTTTGTTGCCCCTGCCCACCCCCAGGACAAATACTCCTACCCCCTCTTCCTTGTTCCCCTCCCCTTTTCCCTGTCCTTTATCTCTAGCTTTTGTCTTTTATTCTTTGTCTTTTGTCTCTCTGGGGCATATAAATCTCCTTTGTGCTGAGAACTTGGTCTTGGGGTGTCTTGGGCTAATACTGGCCCTTTCACTGATGGGCAATAACACACAGCAACAAGGAAAAGTAATTTAATGCACTATTTTGCTTACCTATATGTATCACCAATCTCTTGACCAACAAATAATCAATTCCAGAAATGTTTAGGGTTGAGAATGTAATGCAGTTGGTATAGGGCCTGTCTAGCATGAATAAAACCCTCAGCACTACAGAATGCCAGGCATGATGGCACATCCCCATAGTCCCAGCACTTGGAATGTAGAGGCCAGAGGATCAGAAAGTCAATATCATCATCAGTTACATAAGATCTTGTGACCTTGTTGTTGGTTTTAATGCTGCACTTTTATTCTGCAAGGAAAAGTCATGAAGCACAACAAAAGTCATTATCAGAGCAGCGTTTTATTAGGAGAAGGGAGGGACAAAAGAGAGTGTGATCAGGCCTGTGAAGACATGTGCACAGAGAGAGAGGGTGGGGGAGGAGGAGAAGAAGAAGAAGGGGAGAGGGGTCTGTGTCCTGCTTCTTATGGATTCCCCTGCACATGCGCATATGGGCTTACAGAGCTACCCCACACATGCGTAGATTGCATGATCACACTGAGTGCAAATTACACTATCATGCAGCACATAGATTATGTAGGATGTAAGGCACCGTGCTTGGCTACTGAACTGTGCATGTGCGGTCATGTAGCTGGAAGAGTGGCCGGGCATTCCAATGCTCATTCCTTTAGATGAGAACCACTATTACCTTCACAATTTTCAACCTAAAGTCTTTGCTTCCTGTCCGTCTGAAATTTATTTCATTTTAGCTTTAATTGAATTTCCCTGGTGATTACTTATATTAAACATTTCTTCGTATTCCTGATGACCATGATGATACTTTCTTCTGTTGAGAAGTCTTTGCTGAAATTTTGTCTGTTTTAATCCTGTCATTTATTTTTTCTGCTTTTAAACTGTTCTTTGTATAGTTTAGATATTAACTCCTCATCAGACGCATGTCTTGCAAATTTTCTTTCAGCCTTTAGATGTTTTTTCACTCTGTTAATTATTTCTTTGCTTCAAGTAAGCTTTCAAGTTGGTATAACCCTATTTGTTTATCTTTGGTTTTGTGCCTGTACTTTTAGAGTTATACCCCAAAAATCTTTGCCTAGACCAATTTCAGGAGGCTATTCATAAAGTTTTCTCTAGTTCTTTTATAGTATCTGTGTCTATCTGTCTATCTGTCTGTGTGTCTCTGTGTGTATACATGTATATGCATGTATATGTGTATATATATATATATATATATATATGTGTGTGTGTATATATATATTCTCTCATTCTATTAGTATGGAAAAACAGGTATATTGACTTGCATATGTTGAACTATTAAAACTTCAAGACCTGATGATTTTGTTGTTGAATTCTACCATGTACTTAAAGAAATAAACTCAATTATTCTCAGATTAGAAGAGGGGGCTATTTCCAAAGTTCCCATAATCATTTTGTTACCAAAACTACAGAAAAACATTGTAAGAAAAGGAAACCCCAGGCCAATATCCCTGAAATTGATGTCAACATCCTCAATAGATACAGAAAAGTGTATTCACCAGAGCATGGGAAAGATCATTCACTATGCTCAAGAGGAAGGTGTAGCTGATAAGACACGTCTATCTCCATCAATTGATCCAGGCTTTTTGGAGCCTGAAGCTTCACTAACTAGTAGAAAACAATTTAGAATTATAAATATAAATTCTGTCCAGAAGTAAACATCTAGAATGAGGAGAGCAATTAAAACAAATAAAAATTTCACATCCCTGGAAAATGTCACAATCACATTTTTCTTCCTCTCTTTGTACCAGGAGAAATGAGGTAATAATATCTTTATCATTTAGTTGTCAAAACTTAGAATTTTTTATTGGCCTTTATAAGTCTCTCTCTAACTTCTTAATTACAGAGAACTGTGATGTAAAGGTTCAGACTTTCGGGTAGATTTAGGACACTTCTATTAAAGTTCTTTATTTTTTTATTTGCTATTGAAGTGTCTCATCTCAAACGGTCTTTGAATGCCAATGGCTGTTTACACTGGTAGAATCCCCACCTGGTTATAGAGAGGTTCTTTGCAAGTGAGGGACCCTGAAGCTTAGAGTTCATCGGCTTCATGGCAAATTTGTGCTTGTTTAACTGTATTCATGATCTTTCTTCTTCTTCTTCTTCTTCTTCTTCTTCTTCTTCTTCTTCTTCTTCTTCTTCTTCTTCCTCCTCCTCCTCCTCCTCCTCCTCCTCCTCCTCCTCCTCCTCCTCCTCTTCCTCTTCCTCTTCTTCTTCTTCTTCTTCTTCTTCTTCTTCTTCTTCTTCTTCTTCTTCTTCTCCTTCTTCTCCCCCTTCCCCTTCCTCTCCTCCTCCTCCTTCTCCTTCTTTCTTTTACAAGTAACCCATTCTGAGAACTTTGGACAGCTTCTGCATGATGGACCCCAATTTCTATTCCACTAGCTTTTAAAGACCTTACATGTGAATCCCTATATGTCCTTCTAAATGTTCCATCTAAAGTGTTTGCCTATTTCTTGTCATTTTGAAGAAAAAAAAAGTATGGACATCTTTTCTTCCTTAGAAAAGCCTTTCGGTTTCTAAAGAAAATGTTTGCCAATAGGGCCTTCCATGCAGCTCTGGCTCTTTTCTAACACACTTACAGAACAGTCTGGCCTGGACCTCACAGAGTTCTCCTTGCCCCTGCCTAGAACTGGAGGTAAGGTAGTTGTGAGCTATATGGAGTGTGTGTGTGTGTGTGTGTATGTGTGTGTGTGTGTGTGTGTGTGTGTGTGTGTGTGTGTGTGCACGCGTGCGTACGTGTGCGTTGGGAACTGAACTCAGGTCCTCTGGAAGAACACTATGCACTCTTAACCACTGAACTATCTATCCAGCCCCTTATTTGATTAAAATGAGTCAGTTACCTGTAGTTCTCTGTCTAGGGGTAGGAACCTCATGAAATTTTCCTCCTTTGACATTAACATAATCAGTCATGTTGTAATTGTTCTGGTCTTGTTTATGCAGACACTTTTGGGAGTGACTGTTTCACAGCAGACTTTCTGGTATTATGGCCTTTATCTTTCTACCACCTCTTCTGTAATGTTCTCTGAGCCATAGACCCAGGAGTTTTAATATGGTTATGTCCACTGGGACTGAGCACCCCACAATCTGTTCGTCTCTGTATTGTGTCCAGTTGTGATGGTTTCCATTTGATGTAAAAAGAACCTTCTTTGATGGGGCATGGTAGCTACTGCAAGCTATGTGTGTCTGTGGATACAAGGACTATTGATGTCCAAGAAGAGTAGTCAGCTCTGAAATCATATATATGTACACACACACACACACACACACACACACACACACACACACACACATCTCAAAACAGGCCTCAGCAGGTTGTGTGTATATGCACCTGTATTGAATGGTTGTACTTGTGAAAGTCAGAGGAGACCATGTGAAAGTTGGTTCTTTCCTTCTATCATCTAAGACCCAAGGATGGATCAAGTTGTCAGACTTGGGGACAAGCCCCTCTCCCATCTGAGCTCTATTTCTGGCCCTCTTTCCAGATTTTTGAAGGTTCTCTTGATCTGGCCCAAAGTCAACTTTCCAAGATATGGATTCATGTAAAGGAAGTTTGCTGGTTTGTCATTCATACCATCTTGAATGCAAAGTATCTACATTATGTAGAAGGAAAAGCATTCTCAGCATCTCACAGATGCCTTGACCTTACAGAAAGGTGTCGTCACCATACACCATGATTAGAGAACTAACGAGCTCACAGGCACATCCTATCTGCCCCTTCACTTGATTTCATCCACAATCTTGTCTTTGTTTCCATTCATTACAATACTGTCTCCAGGAAGGGTTCGGTCTGCTTAGAGCATTGCTTATATCCACTCTGCTTTTGGATAGTGTCTGGCATATAAGAGTTATCTGAAATATTTGAACTCTTTGCTAATTTTGCCTCTGAGATCTTGAACAAATAAGCATCTTTCTCAAACTTGAGTCATGTCATTTGAAAAACAGCAATTATCATAGAAATGATTCAGTACCAAGGTCAGGAAGTTAGTGATATGGGTCCTTCTTTTTAATACCTGGCATACAAATAATTACTCAGTGACTATCATGTGATATTTTATTTAGTTAGAACCTTCACACCAATGTTTCAAGAAAGTAGCAACACGAGGAAGCATTAAAAAAAAAACTTAGTGGATTGGATCAAAGAGGGGTGTGACATACCATAAACTAGCTCTGAGGCCTTGAATAACGTACTTTGATTTTCTGAGCCTTGATTTGCTAGATCTGCTGAATGGGAATATCTCTGTAACAAATTTATAATGAAGAATGAGTAGGGTGTTAAAAATAAACTCATGCTACAAAATACCTTCTTAAGCATATCTATTGGAACCAGAGGACATTCCAGCTGCCTTGAGTGTGTGTTGTGCTCCTTACACATTTTACAAAGCCTGATAAAGACCTGGGTGAGACATGCCATGAGAGCAAGATGAATTGTCATTTTCATTGTAAACTCCACAGTGTTTTTTACAGAACAGTAGTGATTAGCATTTCTAATTTTGGAGATAAAAAGAAGTCTGAAGATAATCAGTTGTGCTAATTTTACCAGACAAGGATTATATTATAAATTTGTTTTATTTCTAGCCAACTTTGTTCACATCTAATTGTTTGAAAGGAGTGGGTGCAGAGCCTGTTTTCCTCTTTGGGAAAGGTACATGTTTATGCCAAGAAGGTGAGTAAAACAGGACTCACTAGAAGGAGGTCCAAGTGCCTTTGAAATGCAGCCAGTGTCAAATGCCAACCGGAGTAATAGTTCTCAAAGGTGCAATGGACAGTAAAATTTTAAAATAGAAACTCTCATTGTGATGCAGAAGTGGGGAAGAGAACACGTTAGTATGGAAACCACTCTGAAAAAGGATGAAGTGCTGAAGAGTTTCTAGCAAGCACCACATTGATTCCAACTGGAATAATCAGTGTTACTTTGCTTCACTTATAAAAGTGAAGAGTCATGACTGGACCCCCAGAAGGTGTGTTACACCAGCTCTTCTTTTGTTGGGCATGATGTTCTAGAACTGATGGTGTAATGACAGGCAGAATTGCAGAGCCAACAGTTAGAACAGGCACCTTTGTGATCTTGAGGTGACAAGCTGAAAGAAAGACCAACATTTACCAAGAAGTATTATTGCATAGTGGCCATTGGCATGGTCCCTAGAGAGTGATACTTTGGACCAAAACGTGACACTCCCATGTCAGAGATATGCCATCCGACCATACATTCAACTACTACTGAACCTCCATATACCCATGAAAAGCCAGGTCAGCTATTATATCTGACAAAGCTACTAAGAAGGTTAGGTGAGTATGTGATTGAAGCATTTTGAGCATTAAGTCATTATCCTGTCATTCTTCTGAGGTTTTTACCTGAGCCCTTATTTTGGTACTCCCAACAATTTTCAGTATGCCTATTTCATAGAAGAGACAAATAAACATAGTAATAAAGTTGCTACCATAGTGCATTGTCCATGGCCTTGAGAAGATGTTATACAGTAATAATCTCTTGTCCTTTTAGGGAAGACATGGGAAATCCTAAAAGGGAAAAGAGAACATTAAAATCAGATTTATTTCCACGATACCACCCACCATTGAACTGCTGTGCCTTAGCTTCTTTTCCCCTCTCTGAGACAACATAGGAGTTATTGCCCACCAGACTTCTATTCTGTATCCCTTTCCACCATCTCAAATCATTCACATAAATGTCTTGTCTCCCCTCATATGTGTCTCACACCCTTAGGCCAAGAAAGAAACAGGAAAATTATATGGGGTAAGCAAGCACTTGCTTGGATAGACAGATATTTAGAGCTTTTATATGAGCATACCAATATTATATGAGGATCCATGTAGTATAGACAAGCCCTATATCATTTTTGGTCTAGTACTACCTTGATTTAAAAATCACTGCAATCAAGAATTCCATGTAACATATGGAGGGGCTAAGCCCTGCCCACATTTCAATTCTGAGGAAGAGAGATGGGCTACTTTTTGTGTTATCTGAGTGACAGAACAGTAATAAACTGTTGCATTTTGATTTTTACATCTGCCGTAATTATGTTTTCCTTTCTTCTCTGCATCTTCTCTTATGTGCTCTCATTATATCTGTAAGCCAAAGTGGAGATGCCTACAGAGACAGTCAAAGGACAGAACAATGAGCCGGTAACAGGAGTGAGGCATGATACTAATTGTGTATTAAGCTCTATAGGTCTTTGGATGGTTCATCTCTATGGCAGTGGTAATAGGAATCTTGAGTGCTATTTTATTTTCTTCACAGCCAAGATTACGGAAAGGAAGATATATATATATATATATATATATATATATATATATATATATATATGTATGTGTGTGTGTGTGTGATTACCCATCTGATCAGCACACAAATAAGACCTACTAGTGCACATAATCACAAAGGCTCCACCTTGGTGCTTCTGCTAATTTAATTCATTGTAATAGGAGTTTACTGAGCACCTAATAAGTACTCAGCACTATTCTAATATTGGAGATAGATTAACGAATAAGCAGATATGATCTTTGTCAGTATAATTAGGCAGTAGAGACATGTGCTACAGAACACATCATAGGCCAAATCGGGATTTTTCTTTAAAAGGAGATTCAGACAGGGTTTGACAGCATTTGATATGGTGTGGTTATCACTCTTCTGGTCAATTTCCAGAAAGAGTAAAATGCTGGATTTTTTTCTCAGTTAATCCTTATAGCAAACAGGTCTGTTTTGCAATAATTTTAGGAAATGAAATTAAAAACTTTTAAATGTCAATTAATTAGATTATATAGATGAAAAATTGCAATTCTAGCACTTATGGCTTATTATTAAGAGCCTATGTATGACTCTAATGCATCCAACTATATTATGTGACGATTAGAGTTACAAGATAAATATAGTGGTTATATGACTTGGATATTCTCAGAGGTATATACACAAGTCTTATCTTGGGGCTTTGAGAAGAGATATTTTCTTTTCTTCACAAAAAAGTACACTTTCTATATTTTCTTACACACTTAGATTCTCTGCCTATTGCAAAGGAAGATTAGGAACAGAAGTAAAGACTTGGTGAATAGAAACTGGAAGAATCCAACAGGCTGCAATAACAATGCCTCTTAAACTCATTAGAAACTGTCTATAGTAATTTGTTTAGTATCTCTGAGGTAGATTTGTTCCCAGCAAGGTAAGGACACACCAGAACCAACCATCTTCATTGGGATTTGTAAGAAAGGTAAAACATTGTCTATGAGGATAGAGAACACACAGAAATATAAATAATTAATTCACAGAGAGAAGTTCATAAATGAACTAGCAGCACAATAGTATATCTTTAAAACTATAAATGACTAGATAGTGAGCAACTATTGCTGAAGATACCACACACTTCTGCTGACAGACAGAGAATTCAACCTTGACCTGTCCAGGAATATCTCTTTCTGCTGTCTAGTTTTCATAGTGCTAGAACGTGCTATTGAGGCTGTTGGGAAAGAAAATACATCAGTATATTTACTCAGCACTAGACCTTGCATGTTAACATATCAACCTCCAGGCAAGATATGCCTAAAGATGGAATAGTGAGTGTCAAGACTATTTATGAGGATCACCAATCATTCTCTTGATTGAATCTGACACCTACTCCACTGGACAGAATTCATGCCTGGTAGTGTAGACATGGCCATAATCCATGGCTAGGGGCAACTCATAGGCCCTACAGAAGAACTTATTGATGTTGTTCTGCTAAATGGTTGTGCTGTCAAATTGCCTTCTAAATATTTGTGCTTATATCTACAGATTTACGATTCTCTCCAACTTGGACAACAAAGCTGCTGATTGGACAGGGTTAATGTGTACTCATAACTACTCAAAATACTGAAGATAATAGACTATGGGTGCTCATCTCAGCTATAAATGGAACAGCTATATCAATGCCCAATCCAAGACTCAGTGATCATCATAGCAGAGGGGTAGAAAGAACTGGAGGCTGAGAATGCCATGAAATAATGGCCTCTTGAAATAACATGATGATGTCACAGTATGAGGTCACCTTCACAAAATCAAGCCAGTTAAAAATTCAAGCATTTGGCTGGTGGAGGAGTTACTGAGGCCCCATTGCTCAGAAAGGATCTATTCACAACTGGTGTCTGCTAATGGGGGGAGAGTCATTTTTATTTGGAGACATTGCCCATTGGAGGATTGCATATGCTTCAGTGAGTGACACCACATCCATGTGCACGTGGGCAGTACTAACTGGATTAAGTGGGTTATAAACAAAATAGAGGACATGAATTTGAAAGGGAAATGTATTTCCAAGAGCACATGGGTCATCAGAAGGAAGAAGTCACAAGCAAATATGATCAAGATACTTTTTGTATGCATGTATGTGTGTAAAATTTTCAAAGAAATTTTTATTAAAAAAAAGTATAACAAATGTACTTTTCTCTGTTGAGGACTTTGAAGCATTTCAGATATTGGCTCCTGAGTTTGCCCTGCCAAGATCCAGTGATATTAGAAGTGATTTCTAATCTTACTTTCTTCCTCTGAAGAGTGAAGAATAGAGACAGCATGCCCAATCTTTGCCCTTGATGTTGGATGGAAGAAAACACTGTTCTCCAGTCATTTTTTCTGCATCCATTGTCCCACATTTCACCTCTACGATATAACTCGGTTCTTACGGTGATCCTGAAACTGCTGTGCAAAGGATGCCACAGTGTTTCTCTAAGTACAGTCCAGGCAGGGTGGTTGCAAGTAGTTGTTTCTTCGCAGTCTCCCTCAGACAAATTAAAGGTGGTTAGAAAGTATAATATTTTGAGATTAACCATGTTTCTATTGAATCTAGTAATATAACTTGAGTTTATATTTTGATTTCTTTCAAATTTATTTTTTCCTGGTAATTCATTTTATTACACTTTACAAAAGGCATCAAAATATGATGGACTAGAAATTAATTTTAAAAACCTGATACCTCAACTCAGAAAGCAAGAAACGGGCCCTGTTGTAAGACATTATAGAAGTGTTATTTATTATATAAAATTTCTATTATCTCATTTCTCAGATCCTTTCTTTTCCTGTTGCAAATAATGTTGTGTGACCCTTGAGGTTAAATTGGATATTTTTGACACTACAGATTGTAATTTTGGCAAAAATAGTTGAATCATGTAAATACAGTGTCCCTAGTGCTGACACTGGGCTGGATATCCTGGGCAGTACCAACTCTGATAAGGAAGTAGAGGAAATCCTACAGTCATAGAGGAGATAAGATATTACCACCATTAACAACCACAGGGATCAGAAGATGATGCATCTCAAAAATGAGGCATGGATCAATACATAAAACACTTTGGGTGTGATACCCTTTCAGAGGAACAAAGAAAGAACAATGGGATGAACCTCACCAGTAGTCAGAAGAAGGGTGTATGTATAGAGAGACATGTATGTAACAATTAATGGAAAAAAAGAGGCCACAAATGTAAAAGAATGCAAGGAGGGATATATGGAATGGTACGAATGGAGGAAAGGAAAGGCAGAAAGAAACTGCAGAAGTTAACAGGAAATGGGAAAGCATCTCATGTTCAGGGATTGTAGAATTAATGCCATGCAAATGACCACGTTTCTGAAAGACTAACATATTCAAAACAGTCCCTGTCAAAATGCCAATGGCATATTTTATAAACCAGAAAAACAATCTTAAAAATTCATATGGAAACAAAGAGACCCCATGTAGCTAAAACATTCATGTAGGGAAAAAAGCAATGCCAGAAATAAATATCAGAGTACCCAACTTCAATTGCACTGCAGAGCTATGGTGAAACCAACCACACACCACCAGCCAACCAAACAACAAAAACACATGATACTCACATGGAAACAAAAGTCGTCCACCAGTGGAGGAAAAAACAGAAGAACCAGAAACATAGCCACCCTACTGTAGACATCTGATTCTTCACAAAGTCACATAGTGGGGGAAAGACAGTCTCTCTAACACATCCTGGGAGAAGTAGATATCCACAAATAAATGAATGAAACTATATTCCTGTACAAAAATCAATGGAAACAGATTTAAGTTCTTTCATATTTTAAATTTATATTTTTTTCAGAATTTTGTACATGGGTACTACATTTACACTGTTTTTACCACACCACACAAAGCTGCATCCATGAAATAAATCTCAAATTAAAGATCTTAATGTAAGACTTTAGCCTTTAAAATTGTAAGAGGGAAACATTTTAAGGTGTAGTCATAGGAACAACTTTTGGAAAAAACACTTCAATAATGTTTTTCCAGAACTTAAAAATAATAGCAAGGATTGAGCATCACATCAGACAGAAAGATAAAGGAAACAATGATAGAAACAATAACAAAAAAGACTACAGAGTGTGAGGAAATATTTGCCAGCTACACACTTGGAGAGGAATTCTTAAAGAAAAAGAGGCTATCAACTTAAGAGTGGAAAGTGGGGGAGATATGGGAAATTTTTGAGGGAGGGTAGCTGGGAAGGGCAGGAGGGAGGTGAAAAGTGGGGTCAATGTATTTCTACTTCAATAAAATATTAAAAATTAAACACCAAGAGAATAAGTAATTTCATCAATACATAGGTAAATTACTTGAATAAACAGCTCTCAAAAGAAGTATAAATTACCATTAGCTACATATAAAATCTTCAACATTGATAGACACCAGGGGAATGCAAATCAAAACTACATTAACATTTCACCTCACCTGTGTCAAGAAAACTAGTAACAGCAAAGGCTGGTGAGGATTGGGGGAAAGTTAGCCACAGCAACGGTGAGGATGCACACCATCACAGCTACTAAAGAAATCAGTGGGGAGAGTCTTTAGGAGCAACTAAGAAGAGGGTGTTAGTATTTAGGCATCAGTACTGGCCTGCCCTTAGGGTCCTGACAGGACATCTCCTCAGTTGCAGCCACTAAGAGCACCCCCTTTGTGCATTAACTACTTTCCTTATAAAGGCTGGCCTGTACACCTCTGGTCTCTTTTTCTTTCTCTTCCTTCACTCTCATCCCCAGGGACCAGTCTCTGCCCCACTTCTCTGCCCTTCGCCCCAATAAACCTCCCACGTGGGCCTATTGCATGGTGTGACTCCATGTCGTTTTTAAAATACTCGGATAGGGTCTGCTGGCAGTCTGAGATGTGCGGAGAGGAGACCTTGGAACCTAGTCTTCCTGTGACAGCCCTACTTTTCCACCATCGGATTACTGGGACAGGGACTCCCCATCTAACACTGGCCATTGGTAAGCACCCCGTCAGCACCCCCCATCTCACCCCCACCTGCTTCTGGCCACTTCCCATGAATGAGGCTTCATCTGTCGAGCATAATCCTCGCCTTCTGGCTTTTCTCGAAGTCCTGGTACCAGGCAACTGTGTCTCACTCAGACTCTCAGCCCATGGGCCCCTGCTTTTTTGGATGATGGTCTACTGAGCAGCCTGTGCCTCCTCGTTGGTCCTCAATGAATTTCTGGGACGTTTCCTGCTCTTGGACCTTCTCTACGTCCCTCATAGAAAATGCACCTACCTCCATATCTAGCACCTGATTTAAGGGCTTAATTTATCCACTTTTGCGGTAAGACTTGGTCCCATACTCCTTAGATACCAATCAAAACGGCTGCTTACCAGCACCCCATATCCGGGTATTTCACGGGACCGTTGCAATTTCTGCCAGTGATCTGATAGATGGAAGGGGGCACCCTACTTTCAAGCTTTTTCTTATTAAGGTCCTACTCCAACGTAGCCTTTCACTCTTTCAGTCTTTTGCTCTCCCCCTCCCTCAAACCTCTTGTGGTAACTTTGTTGTGTGTGACATGTTTGCTTAGTGGCATGCCTTGGCAGGACCCACCAAAAATACCCACTTCTTTCTGGGACCCTACCTGCTTGCTCCACCCACAGCAGATTTCCCTCTTCCATCTATAACAAATCTGGTTTCTGATTTGCTCTCTTCCACCTGTAACAAATCTGCTTTCTTATTCACCAACAGTTTTGCCTTTCATTCAGTACCAACAGTTGGGTCTCTGGTAGGGCTACCGGCCTCTGACCATTCCTCTGGACATGAGACTGGCCTCCGTATTTCTTTGGACCAGACAGTCGGGGAAGTGAGAAAGAATTGTCCACTTTCTTTCTCTTTGCTTCAAGACCTGCTTGTGTCTGACTGCTCTCCCTCTCTAAATGTTCTGTTTGTTGCAATGTGTGACTCAGAGATGGAGAAGGCAGCTTCGTCTTGCTCAGCACACACTGGTTCTCCCTTTTTATTTTCTCAACTCTCGTTTAGTTTTGTGTGTATGTGCACGTAAGTATTAACAGCAATCACATGGCTCTCCTCCATCTTGTCTGGTGACCCCATCATGATTTCTTGTGAGCTCCAGGGAGTCGCCTTGGATCCACCTTGAATAACAACATCTTGCCAGGTCTAAGCGGTGCTGGATGCTTCCACAGAGCCTGGACAGTGAAGTGAAACAGCCAGCTACCCCAGGACATGGCCAGAACCCTAGCTTTCTCAGGTCCCTCAAAGATGACCAACGCCCCCCAGGCCAGCAGGAAGCAGTCTGGAGAACATAGCATCCTCATCCCCACCTTACCCGCTACCCCTTTCTAACTCCTCACCTTTTTATAATAAACAAAAGGGAAGAATGTTAGCATTCAGGCATCTGTACTGGCCTGCCCTTAGGGTCCTGTCAGTATACACCTCAGCTACAGCCACTAAGAGCACTCCCTGTATGCATTCGCTGTTTCCTTATAAAAGACGAGCCTTGTACACCTCCCATCTCTTTCCTTTTCTCTTCCTTCACACTCATCCCCAGGGACCAGTCTCTGCTCAACTTCTCTGCCCACTTCTCAGCCCCTTCTCTCCCCTCCACTCAATAAACCTCCTATGTGGGCCCTGTTGTGTGGTGTGACTCCTTCGTGCTGTTTTTAAAATACAACAGAGGGCACTGGTGGCACATGCCTTAAATTCCAGCATTCGGGAGGCAGAGGCAGACGGATCTCTGTGAGTTCGAGGCCAGCGTGTTCTACAAAGTGAGATCCAGAACAGGCACTAAAACTATGCAGAGAAACCCTGTCTTGAATTATATCTCAGAGGGCAATTGAAGATATGTGAAAAGAGAGCAGAAGAGGGGCCAAGGAAATGACTGGAAAGGATTGTGAGGCATGAATGAAAACAAAGTGCACTGACATCATAAATATGAAAATGTCATCATGGAACCCATTCCTTCATATGCTGGCTTAAAAATTAAGGAAAAGAGAAAAGTGAAAATAGACTGACCATGTGCTGTACCAGTATCTGAAGGAAATAAACTCAGTAGAGAGTAGAAATGGCCACACTAATGTTTACTACAATGCTGTTCACAACAGTGAAGTCAGGGCATTACCCTGCGGTTCCATCAGCAAACAAATGGATAAAGAAAATATGCTGACTATATTGTGTGCGGTGTAGTATCAGTCAGCCATAAAAAGAATGGAGTCATGTTTGCAAGAAACTAGGTAGAATAAGGTATCATCTTAAGTCAAATAAATGAGACTCGGAAAGTAATGTTGCACATTTTCTCTTATTTGTGTAATCTATTAAAAAAAAGAAAGCAGTTGAAAAATATTAAGGAAAAGGAAGGAGGGTCATGATGAAGGGGGACATATGTAGGTGAGGACAACAGTTGAGATGGCAGGGGTCAAAGTGTATGAGATGTATGGGTGAAAATGCTTCAATGAGGGTCACTTTTATAAAAGTAACATGCATTTGTAAAAATAATTGTACATTAAGAAGTATTATTTTGACATACAGTGCAATTATTTTTTTCTACTGCATGTTAATTTTGACATACTGTAGGCTCCAGAGTGAAATTGGTCCTATGTGCAGAGTATTGTCTTTACCAAAGTCATGGCAGTTAGGTATCAGAAGCATCAGTATTTCCCCACTGCTGCCTGCATTTCCTCTGCATCACCATGCTGCTTCTCTGACACTTCTCCTGCAGGAGCAGGTCAGGCTTATAGTGTCACACATTGGAGTACACCAGTAGCCACAGGTAGAATAGACGCTTCAGCCAGGGACACATGGGTCCAAGAACTAACTTCTTTCCTACAAATGATGTTTAAGCCTATAGTCCTTTGTCTCTAGTAAAATGAAGGTAGGACTTTTTCAGCATCAATATAGTGTCTCATTTGATTGATCAGCTTCCAATATGCCACATCACTATTTAGGATTAAAAGCAGCTGTTCTCTAAAAACCAGAGGGCTGGCAGATCTCACTTGAATCTGGAAATAGAAGATTAGGGTCAGACCACTGTTCCCAGTTTCCATTCCAAAGCAGGAAAACGCCAGGCCTGATAATGTCCTTGGCATATGCTTCCTATACCACGTACCCCTGCTGACCTTCCCTGCTGACCCTTAAGGCAGCCCTCACTTCGGTTTCTTGTCTGTCACCGAGCCACCTTGCCTTTAGGAATGTGTGCTCGTTAAGTCCCACAGCTGGTAACTGTGTTGGGTGGTTTATGAGGTCATTTAATGTTCAAAGTCCTCTTGTGAACCTCACAAGAACCCTAGAGGGTGAAACCTTGAGGAGGTCCATTTGTGTCTACTTCCTCTTATTCTCCTCACTATTGTTAGCAATACCATCTATATTACCCAGCGAAGCCATTCCTACTCATGTAGGATATCCTGTTATGTGCCCAAATGCTGTCCTAATAATTTAGTGCTAGTCAGAAATAGAAGGGAAGGAAATGCGTATTCATTGGGAGCTTACTTAGCATCAGACCTTCAATACATTATCCCATTTAGTCTTGACAATGATAACACAAGGTGGAAATTTTCATTTTCACTTTACTTGTAAGTAAATTAAAATATAATTCATTGATAATATCTGTCCAAGGTTATGCAGTTAACAAATGGCTGATCCAGAAATAAAATCCAATTTTTAACCTCTAAAGTTGTTCTTTCTGTTCCAATATACTGTAGCCTAACAATAACTCATTCCTAGTATAGAGAAATTGGTCTCTTTCCCTTCATTTGACAATTAGTTGTAAGCATGGAAATAAGCACTTATTTGTATGTGTTTAAACTAGGTTAGGATCTCATGATACCGCAGTGAAATCAGTATCTTCAGGATTTGTAAAACAATATGCATATACTCAGACATTAGAATAGGCAATTGCACTTTAATTAAAAGCAATTAGATGGGTGAGTCTTAAGGTAATAGAATGAAGAGAAGGATCATGACTCAGGATGGGGGAATGCTTCATGAAGAGCATGATACCTTAACGGAGATCAACAGGAAGCAGTGCCATTACAAAGCAAGAGACCAGCTTGCGATGTGGTGGGAGAGATGGATCAGTAAATGCAAAGATCAGGGAATGCAGAGAGCTTTGGATAGTTAGTAAAGCTAAAATTGTTACAGAAGCTACATAAATCACACGGAGATGATTGCTTGGCAGCACACGCAGTGCTCCATCTACTTCTAGACACTGTACCCTGGGGCTGCAAAGGTGAAGGAACTCTGAGGCCTCTCTGTTGCCAATTCCACACTGACAAAAAAAAAATGCAAAGGAAGTCTCAGCACAAGGTTAAAACAACCCAAGAGGCAGAGCATCCTAATCCATAAAGTCCAGACAGGGGTGTGGAACCCAAGGAGGCTCCAAACACTGGAGAGTTTTGTGGTGTAGAACAAGGATCCACCCCATAGGGAAGTCATACAAAGTACATTCAAAAGAGAGGAGATGACGTTAGCAAAGGGAGGCTGAGTAAGATGCTGTCACTGATTCTGTATTTACTTGAATCACTCGGCAGTAAAGGGTACAAGAAGGTATCAGAGTACACAAGCTAGAAGTTACGATTCCCATCCACAAAATGTTCCTAATTGACTGATCAAAAAAAAAAAAAAAAAACCTGACGAAAATAAAAATTTAAAGGAACTAAGTCCCCAGATCACACAAGCATGGGACATACACTCAAGTATTATGAGATTCTAAATTTAAGTACTTTTGTGCTCCTATTATTCTGTTCCAAAGACTAGCTGAATGCCTGGTAGTAGGTGTCCAAAATATTTATTGAGTAAATGAAAATAAAATAAAAAGGTGTTTTAACCTTGCTAAGGCTTAGTTTTCTCGTCTGGATAATTGCCATGATATTACACAGCAAAGAACGCATTGGATCTCAGTCTGAATTTTAATCCTACTCTACTATGTACCGCTTGTTTCTCTTTGAATAAGTTACACTAAATTTAACACTGGACCATTATTTGGGAAGTGTGGATGTTATAAGACACGTAAATCCAGTAAAGACTTAATAGAGGGTTAGGTGTTTATAGTAAATACTAGCTGAAATTATAATTGTTAATGGATAATTTTTGAAAATGGTGAGAGATGAATTCTCATACATGCCTGAAAGTGACTATGTGCTAGATCCCTCAATACACCAACGATAGGGATGGTAACCATTTATAGCCAGCTCAGAGACAGTCCCCAAACAAACACAGACAGATCTGACAGTGATGGAAAAATTAGTCTCTTTTACAGTGAGGGAGGAAATTCTTCACTGAATGGAACTGGGCAAGTTTCTGTGTCTATAGTAAAAAAATCACTTTACCACTACTTATCTATAATTCCCAGAGCTGTGAAATAGTTTGCCCAAAGGGAGATAGATAACTTGGAATGGAGTGCTTTACATATTGTGTAGTTTTTCACTAATGCGGATTTTTTCTTCACAACGTTGTTATCATTACATACCTAACACACAAATTGTGTGGGATAATATGATTATATACATTTTTATAACAGGGTTGACATTTATTAATGCATTTCATTGTTAAAGGGGCAGGATATGGAGAGATGGCTCAGCACTTAAAAACGCTGCTCTTCCAGAAGTACTGAGTTCGATTCCCAGCACACATGTGAAGCAGCTCTCAATCACCTGTAACTTCAGCTCCAGAGGATGCAACTCCTCTTCTGGAATTTGAAAGTACTCATATGCATATAGCATACGTTCATTCAGACACAGACATGTACACATATGCTGTGGGATGTATGGCAAATGTGTTGCTGATTAATCAATAAAACACTGATTGGCCGTTGGCTAGGCAGGAAGTATAGGCGGGGCAAGGAGGAGAATAAAGCTGGGAAGTGGAAGGCTGAGTCAGAGAGACACTGCCAGCCGCCACCAGGACAAGCCACATGTGAAGATGCCGGTAAGCCACGAGCCACGTGGCAAGGTATAGATTAATGGAAATGGATTAATTTAAGCTATAAGAACAATTAGCAAGAAGCCTGCCACGGCCATACAGTTTGTAACCAATATAAGTCTCTGTGTTTACTTGATCGGGTCTGAGCAGCTGTGGGACTAGCAGGTGAGAGAGATTTGCCCTGACTGTGGACCAGGCAGGAAAACTTAAGCTACACACATATACATAATTGGATTTTTTTAAAGAACCAATGGTTTTATTTATTTATTTTTTGATTATAAGAATATTATGTACTTACTGTAAAAAAAAAATAAGAAAGGTATAAAAAGAATAGACTCATTAATGACTCATCATCTGAATATACTAGTGGTAAATATAAGAGTTTAGGAACACACTGTTCACACAGTATGCTCCATGATCTGACTTTCTCTTTCTTTATTTTTCATCATGGTCATCTTTTCATGCTAAGAAATATCATTGTATTTTGGACAAATAAACAATATTTGAAGTGCCTGGAGTATATTACTGATGATTCCTCTATGATTTATAAATTAATAACGCATTTTTGCTCTATGCTAAATCATCCTTTTTTGTTTGTTTTACCAAAAATGTAATACCAAATATACAAGTGAGAATTTGCACTTGACTAGACTTAATCTATGTGACTGAGCAAAATTCTTTCCTGTTAATTCCTCATTTCCGTAACGGGTGGGACAGTGAGAGTACAAAGTAGGCTCCTAAGATATGGTTTCGTGTTATTAAGGCCACCTGAAGCACCCTTGGTGGCCTTAATAAAAGCTGAGAGGCCTCTAAATGCTGGTGTTCATTAGCAAACCAACAGACTGACCCCACTTCTGAAAATCAGAGAGAAAAGTTACGTAGATAGCAAGGAACAAAATTGGAACAAGAGACCAGTTTTAGAAGGCATTGTCTCCAATTGGCTGCTCCCCTCTGCATACAGTATCTGTCTGTTTCTTGTCAGAGCTTTCCATGATACCTGAAAAGGTCTTTGGGGAATAGCACAGCACCACATCCATCTCTGTGTCTCTTCCTACTTCAATGGGCCTCACTTAAGAGTACGAAATATACGATACTGAGTGGGTGACAGAGTGACAATGGCAACTTAACCTCACCAGAACCTGATTCCTTAGCTGAAGGACCTTCCTTTCCTTTACCCGAAAATACACTATTCAAATCACACATATTATGGAAAGGGGGTGGAAGAAGTCAACTTGAATTCTTCTGTATTCTGCGTCAACTCTGTTTTCTGTTATCATTCAGCAATGACCATTGATATCTTGGACTATCATAGTCTTTTCTTTAAATCCTTGTCTGAATGTACACGTATGTGTGTGCATGTTTACATTCACTTGGGTTATGTCATTGTTGGCATGTGTTTCAGAGAGTATGTGTGGAGGTTGGAGGACAACATCTGGTGTCTGTCCTTGACCTTCACATTATCGGAGACAGGATGTTTCCCCCACCCCATACACAGTGGGCTAGCATAGAAGGTTTTGGAGATTATCTTGCCTCTGCCTTCTCTCTCCCTGTAGGAGTGATGGGATTACAGATGTGTGGCCCGCTGCACCTAGTTTTACATGGGTCTTGGTGATATGAACTTAGGCACTCGCATGGCACAGCAAGTGCTTTATCCATGAAACACTTCCTCAGCTCTACCACATCTTTTCTGTTAACCCTTTTTCTTACTCTTGTACTCTTATTCTTTCTTCTCTGTTGTTACTCAGATGTTCTGTGCTACCCCCCCCCCCCCCCCCGCAGGTTGTGTCTGTATCACCACCACCGTCAGTCCACTCTTCACCAGGGAAAAACAATGTTTTGGAAACTCAAGCCTGACCAAGTGTTTTCTTTGTTGAATGGTCTTTGTTGAATGGTTTTTATGAGTAAAACATTTTGTCTGTAGTATTCAGTCCCCAGGGTTATCAAATTTAAACCATGACCAACTAGACTGCAACCTAAAGCATGGATCACTGAGACTCACTCTATGATTCAGTCTAGGATAGGGTCTGCTAATCTGCATTTCTAACAACTTCCAAGGTTATACAATCCTGTAAGAAAAATGATCAAGGCTGTTTTCTCCTTGTATCAGCACATAGTGTTTCAAATAAACTCTCCAGAATAAATTTTTCAAGACAGGATTTCACTGTATAGCCTTGGCTATTCTGGAACTCACACTGTAGATCAGGCTGGCCTCGAACTCATAGATATTGCCTGCCTCTGCCTCCTAGGTGCTGAAATTAAATGTGTGCACCACCACTGCCCAGTAAGATTTTTGTGTGACGACGGTAGTGGAAGAATGAAAAAGGAAGTGAGGTCTGTTTTGGTACAAAAAATTTGGTGTGAATTCAGTTTTACTCCATATCCAGTATTGTTGAAAGTACCATTTAAACCTTTACATTTGCCTACTGGTTTCAGCATCTCACCAGAGGATTATACAAAGCTTATTTTTCAAAATTGTCTTCACCAACTGTTATTGTGAAAATAATTTAGCATGTGCCTGGCTAACTGGGTCAAGATTGATACGTCTAAGAGACTTGTCTAGGCTTCAACTTCCACCTTCTTTAGACCTCATCTTTCCTAGATTGTAGGACCAAACAGAAGATTGTGTTCATTTTAGACTCCTGATAAATATTTCCCTTTATAGCAAACATTTTTCCCCAGGACACTTCAGATCCTTTGTCCATCCACTTTCCCTCTCCATTTCTATTTCCATTTTTTTTTTCTGATTTTGAGTCCAATGACTTGATGAGGGCAAAATGTTTTCCCTACCAATTAGTATAGCAGACAATGCTTCATTATGCTTTCTTCATTTGAACAGAGAAATCACTGTTTCTTCAGGCAACCATAGCACACTCTTCAGGATAGAGTTACTGAGTTACAACCCTGTATGACTACCACAAGGGAGCTAGACTGTATTGAGAAAATATATCTCTGTGTGTGGGTAGTTTGGAATGCTTGAGAAAAGAAATTGTAGTCAGCATCAGTAGATATGTGTTGTGAATAATAATAAATATATTCACATCCCTAACATACTTCAAAAATCTCTGGCTAAAGATTTGCTTTCTGGACTCTCCCTGAATTAATGTGCTGTTTTGCACATAAAGGATGCCGAGTCAGAGGTTCCTCACTAGTAGGAGGATAATTCTTTATTGTCTAAGACATGAAAGTCCTGCTTTGTATTTGTTCAGCAAAGAAACCTATAAGCAATTGTCAAGATTATTTTAGAAGCCTCTTGCCTAAAGTACATAGGCAGTTGTCAAGTTTAAAATAAATAAATTAATACTTGAAGTTTTCTCTTTGAGGGAGAGAATTTGAAAAGGTAATTGGACAAACATCAGAACATTCTTGGTGGGTGGGTCAGGTGATAATGTGGCCTCAAATGAAAAGATATCATGGATTTTGAAACATCAGCTGTAGTCAGTAAATAACTGATAGTAAAATCCATTCCAAGTGCCTTCAATTCAGTAAAACCAATCTGGCTAATGTGTGTTTATAACTTCCATACTCTGCAAAGTTCTTATAAAACAGGGACTTCTTTTTAAGTTTGCATTTTAATTATGATTGGTATGTGTGTGTGTGTGTGTGTGTGTGTGTGTGTGTGTGTGTGTGTGCCTACTGTGTATGTAATTCAGTCTCATTACCTCCATTGAGCCCAAAATATAAAATGATTTAAATAAGCCAAGAGACATCATGGTCCATTTTACATGACTTCTATAAGTCTGACTTGTATGAATAATTTTGATATTGTCATCTAGGATGTTCACAATCTTTTATAATCATGTGACGCTTGAACTTGAGATCTTGAGTTAATTAGTCTCTAAAGGAATGCAAACCAGAGTGGATCCACAATTTCTAAGAAGTAGTGAATAGGTGTACTTCCCAGACTCAATGATGTGTAGGTGGAGAAAAATGAAGTTAAGTCCTTAGGACTTAAAAAAAAAAAAAAAGCCTGTTTTAACAATGTAGTCAAAATGAGCTGTCAAAAATCAAAATTATGCCAAAATTTTGCTTTCCCAAGCTCTAAATAAACCTGGCTGTTTTCACTAGAGGACCAAATATCACTGATGGAGAACTGCAGCATACTTTGTCCTCATCCTCTGTGCTATGTCTTACCTACAATTTGCTTTCTCAATGTGGACATCAATACTCATCAGCCACTTCGCTATTTTCAGAATAGACAAGATGTTCTTTGGCTTCCAATAGACATGGAATTGAATAATGCTTCATTCATTTACAAGACTCTCTACCAGATTCAGGGGATAGAGTGAGAAGAAAGATCTTTTCCTGCTTCCAAAGATTATTCTCTCTGAAATACATGTAACAGAAAAGAGTGGACATTTTATATTAGCAATGCTTGTTGGTTGTAATTTGACAAACTGAGGCTTTCCTTTGACTGCTCCTGTTTACCTCCTTTTAGGTTGTCTTGATGAATGCAAATTCTCCAAGCTGTCTTTCCATGAGAAAGTGTGCTGTGAGCACAGGATGTCATTTTATTATCTTGGTTTAGTTTCTATTTATATTAAGGTAAATGATGAGTTTGTTATATTTGAAGTTTGGAAAGTTTAGAGGTGAGGGATAATTAGCTGAGTCTTCCAGCCTCTGTCTTACCTTAAAGAAGTCAAATTTTCTCATCTTAAAAGCAATTTTAATTGTCAAAACATTGGCTTTCTTCATGGTTTTTTGGATCCTGACAAGCATCAAGACTTGGCAAGCAAGTCTCTACCTGCCCGGCAGGAAGTTATATTTAGATTTGTGTGAAACTTTATTTTCCAGTCTCAGACATACTCAACTGTTGTTGCTGAGTTCCAACACTCACACTTCTAAATAGAGTTTCTGGAATTCTCTTGTGACCGGTAGAGGTTTTCACAAAGGTTCTCACCAAATCCAGCATAACCTGACACCAGTGGGCCCTCACTGCTTGGAGAGAATCTATTGTTGTTTGGCCAAATTAAACAAGTCCACACTGCGTTGCTTGTCTGTCAGCCCAACTACTGCCTCAAGGAGAGCTTGCTTCTTGACACTCAGAATCACACAACTAAAAGAAGGAGGAGAGGGAAGGCAGTAATAAGGGAAGATGAGGAGAGAAAGGCAGAGCCAGTGTCTGGATGAGGGAGGAAGAGGATCCCAAGACGAAGATTAATTTGTTTAATCAGTGGTGACATTGCAATGTGTAAATGGTCTTTAAAATCTAATGTAGCTCCAGCATTAAATCATATTGCAATATTTGTATAAAACTTTAAATCATCTTTCCAATAGATGCATTTAATCTAGCACTAGAGTAGCAGGCACTTAGTAACAGTTGGATGTTTGAATGAATGGTGGGATGAATGAGAGAGAATACTATGTTAAAGAAAGCATTTCATATATTGGGAAGTAAGGCATGGGAATAGTAGAACTCCTCTGGGTAAAGCTGAGCTGTGGGTTCTGTCAAAGCCTGTTGTATTCCTGGTACTTTTCCATGAAGAGGATTGTTAACAGTTTGCAGGAGCAGACTTCTTTCCATTCATGTTAGCTCACTTGATATTAGTCAATGACATTGTAACACCCTGGAAGTAGGCCTTTGCTTATTGATCCAAAATTGTGAGTAGAGGACAAAACCAAAGGTAAGACATAACTAGTACCTTCCCATCTATATAAGGCCACATGGAACCATAGAAATATCATGCTCTAGTTTTATTTCTATTGCTATGGTAACAGTACCTTGAAAACAAACAACTTAGGGGAGAAAGGGCTCGTTTGGCTTTAAATTCTAGGTTACAGCCATCATTGAGAGGAAGTCAAGGCTTGAAGCAGGTCATATCACATCTGTAGTGAAGAGTAGAAAGAAACAAATGCGTGTATCTCTGCTCATTATTGATCTCAGCTAGTTTTCTCTTCTTTTTGTACTTTTCAACAACACATACATAGGGAATGGTACCCCCCCAAAATGGGCTAGGTATTTCTTCAATCATTAGCAATCAGGAAAATTCCCCTACAGACCTTTCCCACATACCAGTGTGATCTAGATTGTTCCTCATTAAGACTTTCTTCCAGATGATTCTAGAGTATGCTAAGTTGATAGTTAAAACTAGTAAACACCTTGTCCCCAGTCATTTATTAGGCAGCCAAGTATTCCACTCCTCTCTATACCAATCAATCATATCACTCTAAGTGATGTGTATAAAGAAGAGTAAAACTTTCGGGTCAGAATTTGTTAGGGTTGGTATAAGGACAGTAAAGTTTTCTGATACTCTTCTGCATCCTAGAGGAGGTGGCAGCTAAGGTCTACCTAACAGATGCTAGGATAGATAACTTGCTCTTCACTAGTGTCTACCTGTGCAGGGGGAAAGGGAAAAGGGAGAGACCAAATAAAAAGCCACAAGCAGAATCCCCATTGTTGAGACAAAGATAAGTGGCATCCTCAGCTAAAAGAAGAGCTGATAGGGTTTGGAATGACTACATAATGGTCAAAAGTACTTGAAGCAAAAGTATGAGGACCTGAATACAGTTTTCTAGTACCTGCATTAAAAAAAAAGGCTGAACATGGCCACATGTGCCTATAACCCCAGTGCTGGTAGTGAAGGGTGGTATGTGAAGATAGGAGAGGACCCCCTAGGTATATTGGCCAGCTATCCTAGTTGAAAACAGCAAGCTTCAGGTTCAATGAGAGACTGAAGGCAAAGCATGATAGAGCAGGACATCCAGCATCCTCTTCTGACATGTGTATACATGCATAGGTGAGTCCACTGTACAGACAAGTGCTCACATAGGCATGCAGCACAAACATAATCACATGTGCTATAAACATACAGAGATAGAGATAGAGAGAGAGAGAGAGAGAGAGAGGAGGAAGAGGAGAGAGGAGGAGGAAGAGGAGAGAGGAGGGTGTTGAGGAAAAGCTAAGGAGAAGCTTGAATACATATATCTACCTGTGATAATGAGTTAGTCAGAGGACCACAACATTGGGGCTTGGTAGACATGCATACAATAGGGAGGCTCAAGGAATTAAAGAAAGTAACTTTTACATCATACATTGGATATCTGTGGAAGCAAAGGCCTAGGAAAGTTCTCTCAAAACCCCATTTCCACCCCCACCATGGCCAACATCAGATCCAACTAAGTAAGGCTATGAGACTAGTTGCTGCTGTCCAAGAAGCAGGGACACCAGCGGAAGAAGAACATTTTTATCCTTTCTCCAACCACCCCCAAGTTTCAGTGTCAGACCCCCAGACTAAGGTATAAGGAGGAAAGAAATGATGGCACTTAACATGAACTAAATCACTACAAATGAAACAGAAAGCTCTTCCCAATAAAGTGCATAAGGGTGTGTGTGTGTGTGTGTGTGTGTGTGTGTGTGTGTGTGTGTGTGTACACTCTTTATTATTTACAAACAAAAGTATCTATAGAGTGAGCAGACTTAGCGAAGAATGAGTTATTCATTCCTATTCCTTGGTAAATAGAATATGTAGAATAAAGTGGTAGTGTATACCCTACATTAATGACTTGTTTACTACCACACATGACCTTTTGGCTCTTACCTTGCACCAGAGACTAGTTTTTTACTGACTCTGCCTAGACTTCAATTGAAAGGGACTCAGTGCTACACAAGCCCTGTGGTTGCTTCCAACAGTATGCTTGCCCAGTGTTTGTCCTTTATCAGGTTTAATGCCATCCCCAAAGGGATCCAGATGCCCAGCAAGATCATTTTACATTAGTCTTGTCTTGCAGAGAAAATAGCCTTCCATCTAATGCGTTCTTCATTTGACCTCTACGTAAAGTCAAGCTATATTTAATAACATATTGCCAGTGGTCTGTTACAAATGGACATCTCTAGAGTTATTTGTGAAGAAGTTGTAAAATTAGGAACCCTCAAATCACAATAATTTTAATATTTGACAGATGGTTTATAGTGGAATGTTGAAATTTTTCCATAATTTGAATGATGTTAACTTTCTTAGGTCAACTTTTCAGAGTGTGATATTTTAAATCAAAAGGTAATATATTTTTTTCCTTAAGAGTCAAACAGTAGATCTCTCTATCTGCTTCCATCTGTTATTGGAGAAAGGCTCTATGACAGTTAGGGTAATCGCCAATCTGATCACTGGGGTAAGCCAGTTTAGGCACCCCCTCCACTATTGCTAGTAGTCTAAGCTGGGATCATCCTTGTGGATTCCTGGGAACTTCCCTAGCACCTGGTTTCTCCCTATCCCCATGATGTCTCCCTCTATCATGGTCTTCTTACCTCCTTGCAGGAGGGAATTGGGGGTGGGTTGTGGGGGGGAAGGCTGGAAGGGTGGGAGGAGAGAAGAGGGGGATCTGTGATTGATATTTAAAATGAATAAAAAATTTCTTAATAACAATTTTAAAAAAGAGTCAAACAGTAAGTGTTTACATTTAGAGTTAATATGACCTTAGCCACCACTGCCACCCCGACAGCCTCTGACACAGTGTGGAAGATCTGTCTGCTGTGAGTGACACCCTTCTCTGGCTGGGATGCTGAACTGTACGAAAGGGAGAAAGTGGGCTAAGCCCCAGCATTTGTTACTCTCTTGCTTCCTGTCTGGATGTAATGTGACTGGCTGCCTCAAGCTCCTGCTGCCGGAACTTCCCCGCAATGGTCGACTGAATGCTGAAGAGTGAACTAAAATACATCCGTCCTTCCTTAAGTTGCTTCAGTGGGAAAGGAGCACCTTGCAGCAAGGGAATAAATTAATTAACCCTTTCACCTCTATTAACTAGTGAGGCTATTTTCTTTTCTTTTTTTTTTTTTAATTTTTATTTTGCAATACAATTAAGTTCTACATACAGGCACAGATTCCCTTGTTCTCCCCCCTCCCGCCCCCCTCACCTTCCCCCCAGCCCGCCCCCCATTCCAATCTCCTCCAGGGCAAAGCCTTCCCCACAGACTGAGATCAACCTGGTGGACTCAGTCCAGGTAGGTCCAGTCCCCTCCTCCCAGGCCGAGCCAAGGGACCCTGCATAGGCCCCAGGTTTCAAATAGCCGACTCATGCAATGAGCACAGGACCCGGTGCCACTGCCTGGATGCCTCCCAAACAGATCAGGCCAATCAACTGTCTCACCCACTCAGAGGGCCTGATCCAGTTGGTGACCCCTCAGCCATTGGTTCATATTTCATGTGTTTCCGTTTGTTTGGCTATTTGTCTCTGTGCTTTATCCGACCTTGGTCTCAACAATTCTCTCGCATATAAACCCTCCTCATTCACGCTAATTGGACTCCCAGAGATCCACCTGGGGCCTAGTCATGGATCTCTGCATCCAGATCCCTCAGTAGTTGGATGAGGTTTCTAGCACGACAATTAGGGTGTTTGGCCATCCCATCACCAGAGTAGGTCAATTCGGACTGTCTCTCGACCATTGCCAGCAGTCTGTTGTGGGGGTATCTTTGTGGATTTCTGTGGGCCTCTCTAGCACTTTGTTTCTTCCTATTCTCATGTGGTCTTCATTTACCATGGTCTCCTATTCCTTGTTCTCCCTCTCTGTTGTTGATCCAGCTGGGATCTCCCACTCCCCCAAGCTCTCTTTCCCTCAACCCTCGCCCTTCACTACCCCCACTCATGTCCAGGCTGTTCATATAGATCTCATTCCATTTCTCTGTCATTGGGTGATCCCTGTGTCTTTCTTGGGGTCCTGTTTTCCAGGTAGCCTGCCTGGTGATGTGAGTAGCAGTCCAGTCATCCTTGTTCCACATCTAGTATCCTGTTATGAGTGAGTACATACCATGCTTGTCTTTCTGAATCTGGGATACCTCACTCAGGATGATTTTTTCTGGGTCCATCCATTTGTCTGCAAACCTCATGATGTCATTGTTTTTCTCTGCTGAGTAGTATTCCATTGTTAATAAATTAATTAACCCTTTCACCTCTATTAACTAGTGAGGCTATTTTTTGTCATTTGTTATTGGGAAAATAGCAAACTGAAGCACTGTCATATGTTCTTCACAATATGTTAACTTATTTCCGTGCACTAGTCTTAAAAAATGAAATACTCAGTAAGGTTATTGGTAACATTTAATGTTCTTAGTATATATTATGAAGTGATTTTCCGCAGGACCCACTGCAATCCACACCATTAGCAATGAGTAATCAAGCTTATTTTTATGAGTCATTAGCATCACTAGGACTTACTGAAAAGATAAAAAGTATTGTTAGCTGGGAAAAAAGTGAATAAACACTGCTCTATCTTTAAAAATCATTCCCAAAGCAGACGGCATGCAAGATTATACCTCTAGATTATCGTTTGCTGCTCCCTGCAGTAAAGGATTTGCTGAATGAAATAAAAATTTCATAGGGCTTTTATCAGTATTCTGAAGAGCCATGCTTTTATAAAAGGAAGTTTATAACACTGTAAGAATTAAGTGTCCTCAGATACTCACCATTAAATCAATATTTTCTTTTCATTCTTAATAAGTTACTTTATATACTGTACACTTACTGTTTAAACAATTGCATATAATTTTACCTCAGGCTTTTTGTCTTTTAACATAAGATTTTTAATATGTTATTTAAAACTATTGCCATTGTTTTTAATAGCTATGGACTGTTTCATTGGCAGTTTCTCCAGAGTAGATATAGAAGTCACTATTCCAACTCTATTAACTACTGGGTTTATTTTCTGTTATTTGTTATTGGAAAAAACAGCAAGCAGAAACACATTCATACGCTTTTCCCTATATGTGAATTTATTTCTGTGCACCAGTCTTAAAGATGAAATCATTGACTAGGGTCTTTGGAACATTTAATGCTCTTAGTGTACATTACCAGGTGACTTTTCAAAGGACCCACTGCAATCCACATCACCAGTAATGAATAATAAAAATGCTTTTTTAAAAATGAGTCTTTAGCATCACTAGGACTTATTCTTAAAAGATAAAAAAGTGTTGTTATCTGGGTGTGTGGGTACCCACTTGCAATCCCAGCACCCAGGAGTCAAAAGCAGGAGGATTAAAAATTTAAGGCCTGTCTGGGCCACATAACAAGACGCTACCACACTCAAATTGTTGTATTTTGAAATAGGAAAATGGAACCATTGTTTTAATTTATGTTCTCTGTTGGACCCTTTTCCATGTTTATTACCCATTTATTATTTTCCTCTTTGTAAATTTTATATTCATGCTAAAATTATTTTTTAATATGATGATTAACATTAGGTACAAACACAAGGTAAGAGATTGCCTTAATAAATTTTTACAAATTGGGCCCCAGGTTCTGGCCACCGGGCAGGTTCCCTTCTAGCCCCACTGGGAAGGATCCCCTTCTCCAAGACGCCTGGCAGACCCTGCAGTCTCCACGCCCTGCCCCCACGCCCATCCGCCCGAGCCCCAAGCCTCTTCCTGAGACTTAGAGGCCGGCCCCCAGCTCCCATCTTGCCCCGGACTTACCTTCTGGAGCACAGGTGAGTCCCCTAGCTTGCCCCGGACCCCATCCCTGGGCACCAGCCACTCCAGGGAAGACCTGCCCAACTTGGCCCCAGGTTCTGGCCACCGACCAGGTTCCCTTCTAGCCCCACTGGGAAGGATCCCCTTCTCCAAGACCCCTGGCAGACCCTGCAGTCTCCACGCTCTGCCCCCACGCCCATCCGCCTGAGCCCCAAGCCTCTTCCTGAGACTTAGAGGCCAGCCCCCAGCTCCCATCTTGCCCTGGACTTCCCTTCTGGAGCACAGCTCCCATCCTGCCCCGGACTTCTTTTCTGGAGCACACACACACACACACACACAGAGAGAGAGAGAGAGAGAGAGAGAGAGAGAGAGAGAGAGAGAAGAGCTCCCATCCTGCCCCGGACTTCCCTTCTGGACAAGAGCTCCCATCCTCCCCCGGACTTCCAATTTGGACAAGAAAGCTCCCATCTGGACAAGAGAGAGAGACTTCCTGAATCTGTCAGCTCTGTCTGAACCAAGTGTACGGATAAGGCCAAGAACGAACCACAAGGAGATGGGCAGACGTCAAGGCAGAAACACATACAACAAAATGAATAGCAATACAGCATCACCAGGCCCTAGCCCTCCTCCAACACCTAGACCTGAACATCAGAAATTGGAAGAAGCAGAAGAAAATAGCCTTATGAATGACATCATGAAGAAGCTAGAGACTTGTGTAGAGGAAAAGAGAAAAAAATATGAAGAATGCTGTAAACAACTAGAGGAAAGGGCAAACAAATTAGAAGAAATCAATAAAGTCCTGGAAGAAAACAATAAAGTACTGAAAGAAAATCAAGAAAAATCAACGAAACAAATGAAGGAAACAGTCCAAGACCTGAAAAGGGAAATAGAAGAAATGAAGAAGACACAAACAGAGGGAATGCTGGAAATAGAAAATCTGAGAAAACAATTGGGAACTTCAGATGCAAGTATAATCAACAGAATGCAAGAGATGGAAGAGAGGATCTCTAGCGTTGAAGATACAGTAGAAGAAATAGATTCATCAGTCAAAGAAAACACTAAAGCCAACAAAGTCATGAACCAAAATGTCCAAGAAATTTGGGACACCATGAAAAGACCAAACCTACGAATAATAGGGGTAGAAAAAGGAAAAGAATACCAACTCAAGGGCACAGAAAATATATTCAACGAGATCATAGAAGAAAACTTTCCCAACTTAAAGAAGGAAATGCCTATGAAGATACAAGAAGCCTATAGAACACCAAACAGACTAGACCCCCCAAAAAAGTCCCCTCGCCACATAATAATTAAACAACTAAACGTACAGAATAAAGAAAGAATATTAAGAGCAGCAAAGGAAAAAGGCCAAGTGACATATAAAGGCAAACCTATCAGAATAACACCCGATTTCTCAATGGAGACTTAGAAAGCCAGAAGGACCTGGACAGATGTAATGCAGACACTAAGAGACCATGGATGTCAGCCTAGACTAATATACCCAGCAAAACTTTCAATCATCATAGATGGAGTGAACAAGACATTCCATGACAAAGCCAGATTTAAACAATATTTATCCACAAACCCAGCCCTACAGAAAGCACTAGAAGGAAAATTCCAACCTAAGGAAGTCAGATACACCCTCGAAAACGCAGGCAATAGATAAAGCCACAGCAGTAAACCCCAACGAAGAGAAGTACACACACATCACCACCAAAAAATAACAGGAATGAACAATCACTGGTCATTAATATCCCTCAATATCAATGGACTTAATTCACCTATAAAAAGACATAGGCTTACAGAATGGATACGAAAGCAGGACCCATCTTTCTGCTGCATATAAGAAACACATCTCAAATTCAAAGATAGATACTACCTAAAAATAAAAGACTGGGAAAAGACTTTCCAATCAAACGGTCTTAAGAAACAAGCAGGTGTAGCCATCCTGATATCCAGCAAAATAGACTTCAAACTAAAATCAATCAAAAGAGATCAAGAAGGGCATTACATACTCATCACAGGAAAGATCCACCAAGATGAAGTCTCAATTCTGAACATTTATACCCCAAACACAAGGGCACCCACATATGTAAAAGAAACTTTACTAAAGCTTAAATCACATATAAAACCCCACACATTAATAGTGGGAGACCTCAACACCCCACTTTCACCACTGGACAGATCCCCCAAATCGAAACTTAACAGAGAAATAAAGGACTTAACTGATGTCATGACTCAAATGGACTTAATCGACATCTACAGAACATTCCATCCTAACAAAAAAGAATATACCTTCTTCTCAGCACCCCATGGAACCTTCTCTAAAATCGACCACATACTTGGCCACAAAACAAATCTAAACAGATACAAAACAATTGGAATAACCTCCTGTGTTCTATCAGACCACCATGGTCTAAAGTTGGATTTCAAAAACAACAAAAAACTACAGAAAACCTACAATCTCATGGAAACTGAATAATACCCAACTGAATTACCAATGGATTAAGGAAGAAATAAAGAAAGAAATTAAAGACTTCCTAGAGATCAACGAAAATGAAGACACCACATATCCAAACCTATGGGACACTATGAAAGCAGTACTAAGAGGGAAATTCATAGCACTAAATGCCCACATAAATAAGTTGGAGAAATCTCACACTAGTGACTTAACAGCACACCTGAAAGCTCTAGAACAAGAAGAAGCAAAGTCTCCCAGGAAAAATAGATGCCAGGAAATTATCAAAGTGAGAGCTGAAATCAATAAAATAGAAACAAAGAGAACAATACAAAAAATTAATGAAACAAAGAGTTGGTTCTTTGAGAAAATCAACAAGATAGACAATCCCTTATCCAAACTAACCAAAAGATAGAGAGAGAGCATCCAAATCAACAAAATCAGAAATGAAAAGGGGGACATAACAACAGACATTGAGGAAATCCAGAGAATCATCAGGTCATACTTCAAAAACCTCTATTCCACAAAACTGGAAAACCTAAAAGAAATGGATCATTTTCTGGATAGGTACCACATACCTAAATTAAATCAAGACCAGATAAACTATTTAAATAGTCCAATAACCCCTTACGAAATAGAAACAGTCATTAAAAGTCTCCCAACCAAAAAAAGCCCAGGACTAGATGGTTTCAGTGCAGAATTCTACCAGATCTTCAAAGAAGAGTTAATACCAATACTCTCTAAATTGTTCCACACAATAGAAACAGAAGGAACATTACCAAACTCCTTCTATGAGGCTACAATTACCCTGATTCCTAAACCAAACAAGGATACAACAAAGAAAGAGAACTACAGACCGATCTCCCTCATGAACATTGATGCAAAAATACTCAATAAAATACTGGCAAACAGACTCCAAGAACACATCAAAACAATTATCCACCATGATCAAGTAGGATTCATTCCAGGGATGCAAGGATGGTTCAACATATGAAAGTCTGTCAATGTAATACACCATATAAACAAACTCAAAGAAAAAAACCACATGATCATCTCACTAGATGCTGAAAAGGCATTTGACAAAATCCAACACCCCTTCATGATAAAGGTCTTGGAGTGATCAGGAATACAGGGAACATACCTAAACATAATAAAGGCAATTTACAGCAAGCCAACAGCCAATATCAAATGAAATAGAGAGAAACTCAAAGCAATTCCACTAAAATCAGGAACAAGGCAAGGCTGTCTGCTCTCCCCATACTTATTCAATATAGTACTTGAAGTTCTAGCCAGAGCAATAAGACAACATAAGGAGATTAAGGGGATACAAATTGGAAAGGAAGAAGTCAAGCTTTCCCTATTTGCAGATGACATGATAGTATACTTGAGCTACCCCAAAGATTCCACCAAGGAACTGATACAGCTTATAAACACCTTCAGCAACATAGCAGGATACAAGATCAACTCAAAAAAATCAATAGCCCTCCTATATACAATGGACAAAAAAGAGGAGAAGGAAATCAGAGATACATCACCCTTTACTATAGCCACAAATGACATAAAATACCTTGGGGTAACACTAACCAAGCAAGTGAAGGACCTATATGACAAGAACTTTAAGTCCCTGGAAAAAGAAATTGAAGAAGATGTCAGAAAATGGAAAGATCTCCCATGCTCATGGATAGGCAGAACTAACATAGTAAAAATGGCAATCTTACCAAAAGCAATCTACAGATTCAATGCAATCCCCATCAAAATACCAACACAATTCTTCACAGAACTGGAAAGAATAATACTCAACTTCATATGAAAAAACAAAAAACCCAAGATAGCCAAAAGAATCCTGTACAATAACACAACCTCTGGAGGCATCAAGATCCCTGACTTCAAGCTCTACTATAGAGCTACAGTAATAAAAAACAGCTTGGTACTGGCATAAAAACCGACATGTGGACCAATGGAATCGAATTGAAGACCCTGACATTAATCCGCACACCTATGAACATATAATTTTTGACAAAGAAGCCAAAAGTGCACAATGGAAAAAAGAAAGCATCTTCAACAAATGGTGCTGGCAAAACTGGACATCAACATGTAGAAGGCTGCAAATAGATCCATATCTATCACCGTGCACAAAACGTAAGTCCAAGTGGATCAAGGACCTCAACATAAATCCAGCTACTCTGAACCTGCTAGAAGAGAAAGTAGGAAGTAGTCTTGAATGCATTGGCATAGGAGACCACTTCCTAAATAGAACACCAGTAGCACAGACACTGAGAGAAACAATCAATCAATGGGACCTCTTGAAACTGAGAAACAGTCAATCAATGGGACCTCTTGAAACTGAGAATCTTTTGTAGAGCAAAGGATACGGTCAACAAGGCAAAGTGACAGCCTACAGAATGGGAAAAGATCTTCACCAACCCCACATCTGACAGAGGACTGATATCCAGAATATATAAGGAACTCAAGAAATTAGACATCAAAATGCCCAACAGTCCAATTAAGAAATGGGCTATAGAACTAAACAGAGAATTCTCAACAGAGGAAACTCAGATGGCTGAAAGACATTTAAGGAATTGCTCAACATCCCTAATCATCAGGGAAATGCAAATCAAAACAACTCTGAGATTCCACCTTACGCCTGTCAGAATGGCTAAGATCAAAAACACTGAAGACACCTTATGCTGGAGAGGATGTGGAGCTAGGGGAACTCTCCTCCACTGCTGGTGGGAATGCAAGCTTGTACAACCACTTTGGAAATCAATATGGCGCTTTCTTAGAAAATTGGAAATCCATCTCCCCCAGGATCCAGCTATACCACTCTTGGGCATATACTCAAGGAATGCTCAACCACACCACAAGAGCACGTGTTCAGCTATGTTCATATCAGCATTGTTTGTAATAGCCAGAACATGGAAACAACCTAGATGCCCTTCAACTGAAGAATGGATAAACAAAATGTGGTACATATACACAACGGAATACTACTCAGCAGAGAAAAACAATGACATCATGAGGTTTGCAGACAAATGGATAGATCTAGAAAAAATCATCCTGAGTGAGGTAACCCAGACTCAGAAAGACAAACATGGTATGTACTTACTCATAGCAGGATACTAGATGTGGAACAAGGATGACTGGACTGCTACTCACATCACCAGGGAGGTTACCTGGAAAACAGGACCCCAAGAAAGACACGGGGATCACCCAATGACAGAGAAATGGAATGAGATCTACATGAACAGCCTGAACATGAGTGGGGGTAGTGAAGGGCGAGGGTCGAGGGAAAGAGAGCTTGGGGGAGCAGGAGATCCCAGTGGATCAACAACAGAGAGGGAGAACAAGGAATAGGAGACCATGGTAAATGAAGACCACATGAGAATAGGAAGAAACAAAGTGCTAGAGAGGCCCACAGAAATCCACAAAGATACCCCCTGGCAATGGTCGAGAGACAGCCCAAACTGACCTACTCTGGTGATGGGATGGCCAAACACCCTAATTGTCATGCTAGAAACCTCATCCAACTACTGAGGGATCTGGATGCAGAGATCCATGACTAGACCCCGGGTGGATCTCTAGGAGTCCAATTAGCGAGAATGAGGAGGGTTTATATGAGCGGGAATTGTTGAGACCAAGGTCGGATAAAACACAGGGACAAATAGCCAAACGAACGGAAACACATGAAATATGAACCAATGGCTGAGGGGTCACCAACTGGATCAGGCCCTCTGAGTGGGTGAGACAGCTGATTGGCCTGATCTGTTTGGGAGGCATCCAGGCAGTGGCACCGGGTCCTGTGCTCATTGCATGAGTCGGCTATTTGAAACCTGGGGCCTATGCAGGGTCCCTTGGCTCGGCCTGGGAGGAGGGGACTGGACCTACCTGGACTGAGTCCACCAGGTTGATCTCAGTCTGCGGGGAAGGCTTTGCCCTGGAGGAGATGGGAATGGGAGGTGGGCTGGGGGGAAGGTGAGGGGGGCGGGAGCGGGGAGAACAAGGGAATCTGTGGCTGATATGTAGAACTGAATTGTATTGCAAAATAAAAATTAAAAAAAAAAGAAAACTAAAAAAAAAATTTTTTACAAATTGCTGAAAGTAAAAGTATACATTATATATGATGGCATACATGGGCATCTTACTTTATTTAAGCCTCCTGTTGACATTCAAGAATATCTTGCTTAGCCTTTTAACACCGGCTGATTTCCCACATACACTGAGTAGCATGTAAAGTTCAGAGAATATATTTTGATTATATTTGCCAGGGACATGTGTGTTTACTCTGTGTCAACAGCAGCCTGTGTTTATTGAATGCTTAGATGTTGGGAGTTGGGCACAATAATTTCCATGGCTTCTCTCAGTTCTGTCTCACAACATCCCAAAATGTAGGTATTATTTATTAATAGAGAAGCAAAAGGTCTGGGATCTGGACTACTTTCTCCTAGTCAATATGATTAGTTAGAGACCCAGGCAGGCACCCAGGTATGTCTGCCTCAGTCCCTATCATTGAGTATGGCTGTTTCATTTCCTTCTCTCACTGGTCCTGGGTTAGGATCCTTTGCTCTGCAACTTTTGTTATCTGTCATTTACACTTAGAGCATTGTGTATAGCAGGATTAAGCAGGGTCTGTGGAACCTGACTGGGATCCTTGACTTTCAACTTAAAAAAAAAAGTAATCTTTCTGCTCACTTCAATAAAATAAACTCAAAGAAACAAATGAATAACAACAACAACAACAAACCCAAAAAGGTGTCCAGTTTGCTTTCTTCTCTGCTTTTTGTTAGACATGTGCATGCACAGGTGCAATCATACAAGCATATATATATACACACACACATACATACACACATATACACACACACACACTCACAGAGAGAGAGGGAGAGAGAGAGAGAGAGAAAGAGAGAGACAGAGAGAGAGAGAGAGAGAGAGAGAGAGAGAGAGAGAGAGAGAGAGAGAGAGAGGTGGGGTGACAAAGCAGCTTTCTTTTGGAATGTTCCCTGGGACAAGTGAGACCAAGTTCAAATGGCAAACCTTTTCATGTAGGATTGAATTTTTAGTGTTCAGAGAATTCTTTCCCGGAAGAGATTAAAGGCAATTCTTTAATACTGCCTTCTACCAGTGTACAAAATAATCTTTCAAGAGAACTTTCCTAAGCAGGGCAGGTCTAGAGATAAACTCTAGCAGAGTAAAATCAGAGCCTCAGACTGTGCAATTTTAATACAGCTGTTGTTCCAGTTTACGTGTGTGAGGGATGCAATTGAGTCAGTTTCCTTGTTATGCAAATGAACTTCAAACACATGCTGTTCCTAATCTCATCCTTCTTGCCCTCACCCCTTTTGAACTTCCTTTTTGGCACAGGTCAGGAACAAATATTTGAATATCCTTTGTGGCTTAATTCTCTAATTGGGTGGTGCTCTGTCCTGAGGAAATCTACTAGATTCTGAAAAGATACCTGGGTGAAGTTTGGTCCACCTGTGAGCCTGTAACCTAGGCTCCTCTCTGAATCTGGGGAGCACAGGACTGACAGCTGTTGTATGTCTTAAAGGGGATGCTGCTGGAGCTGAATGGCTTCAGTGCCTCACATGGTCTTGATCCTCCACTTCGATGCTCATCAAGGTCCAGATTCCTGTGCTTGAACCATGTGTCTACACTTGCAGGTGGAAAGTCTTCACCAGCTTCACTGTTTGCTTTCCCATGATATGATATCGAAATGTATGTCCAGATGCAGCGTTAATATTATTAAAGTGGTGTCAGGATGCCTGAGCAAGACCACCACATATCTGGAGACTGTAGCCACTAGGAATCATCCTTATTTTCCAGTGAATGCTCTTTTTTTACTTCCCACTTAACGCATTCTTCTTGGAACTTTGTGCATCGCCATGTTAAATTTAATAAATTTAATGCTGGATATCATTGTTTAAATGGAAAAATTTGGAAGTGTCCTTGCAGAATTTCCACAATTAGAAAAATACCAGTTAGGTGGTGGTGGCACACGCCTTTAATTCCAACACTAAGGAGGCAGAGTCAGGCAGATCTCTGTGAGTTCAAGGTCAGCCTGGTCTACAGAGCAAGATCCAGGACAGGCACCAAAACTACACAGAGAAACCCTGTCTGAGAAAAAGAGAGAGAGAGAAAGAAAGAAAAGTAATAGTCATCTTAATATTGCTTGACAAGCTTCAACTAGTATAAATATTTCTCCAGACTGAGGTTCTGCTAGGCTGTGTCTTAACCTCATCCAGAAAGACTGATGACTTCAAAGACTGCTGCTTTGGTCAACTTTGTGGTCCCACATCTATCACTCAGGGCTAATTCTTTCTCAGCATTTTTAGAATTCTATATTGAGGAATTTTTTTTTTCAGAATACTACTCCCAGGAAACCTACAATTCATCACCTTCTACTTGAATGAGTCTTACCTCAGGGCAGTAAGAAGTAGAAGATGTAAGAACAGAGAGATAATTTATATTTACAAAACTCTAAAGGGGATTGTAGGTTTACGTTGAATTTGGAGTTAGAAACAAAGTTCATAGACCATAACATGATGGTGAACATAAGCTCCAGTTGAGAGCTTGAAGGAACTACTGCTTCACCATTTGTCTTTGCTTCCCAGTTCCAAATCAAATCATTTATGTTCTCTCCATACAGACACATTTTTTTTTTTTTACTGATGGCAGAGAACCGTAGACATTTAAGTAAATTTATAATTGAATACTTTTTTTTGTCTGTTTAAAGCTTTAGCTCTCTCATCATTATTGTTTGGAATCAGCATTTATTAAAGCAGTATAGACAGTGCCAATTCATAGGTTCTCTTCCAGACCTATCTAATCAGAAACTCACAGAAGACACAGATATCTGTTTTCTCTGTTAGTGTGTAGTCAAATTTCTAAACAGTCTTATTAAATAAGAAACACAGAGCCAAATAGAGAGGTAATAGCCGAAGAGATCAGAGAACTAGCAAAGAGCCATGACTACCTTATCTTACCACCTCACTACCATCACTTCCCCAGAGAGTTTCTTCCTGTCTGACTTGTGTTTTTATTGCCTTTCTGTTCTGCCTTCTCATTGACTTTAAGTCCAGTCACATGACTTCCTCGTCACTGTCTGTCTATACAGACCTCCAGGTCTCTCTGGTTGGTACTGGGATTAAAGGCTCATATCACCAAGCTTGGCTGTGTCCTTGACCACACAGAGACTCTGCCTTCCATGCTACCACCACCAGACTTCTGCTTATGGCTCACTATGTGACCTTGCTATGTGACCTCAGATCTCCAGGCAAACTTTATTTATTAACATACAAATAAAATCACATTTCGGCATAATTAAAATATCACCACATTAGTTATTTTGTATTGCTGCAATAAAGCACCAGTGTTAAAGCAACTCATAGAAGGAAGGGTTTATTTGGGCTTATGATTACAGGTCTAGAGGGAAAAGTTTCCTTCGTGGTGGGGAAGCACGGCAGCAGGCTGGCCTTATGGCTAGAGGAGGAAGCTGAGTGCTCATATCTTGACCTAGAAATGGGGCAAGACTATAAACACTCAAAGCCCTCCCCTAGTGACATGCTTTCTCCAGCACACAAGTCCCTCCTAAGTCTCCCAAACAGTGCCACCAACTGGAGATCAAGTGTTCAAACATCCAAGCATATGGGGCACATTAGCACTGAAACCACTACATTTTCCGAAGCTCTCCAGGTCAATCTGTTGACTATTCAAATATAAGAACCACTGACCTTCACTTACTTCATTTGACAGACCCTCCTGCTCCAGGATGTGAAAGGTATTTCTGTAGTTTAATCTTGGCTTGACAAAGCTTCTCAAGTCGATGTCAGACTTAGGTTCGCAAATATCCCAAACTCAACTTAATGCCCTGGGCTATGATTCTGATATGGATGAGAGATATTGATTCACCTAACTTGTTTATTGAATAAATTCCTTTGAAGTCCTTGAGTTAAGTAAACATTTGTGATGAACCCCAACTCTTCTACTCAGTCTTTTTCACAAGTCTTCATCAAATACTTCTCTTGGTTCCCAGAAGGCAGATTTGTAACTCAACTCTTGCTTCCCAGGTCACAAGATTTATATGCAGATACAATGTTGAATATTTTCATTTCTCTATTCCTCCACTCTAAACCAGTACAAATCAATCTTCCTTCTTAATAACATTGGGTATGATAAAATGTTAATGCCCACATCTGTGTCACAAGGTATAAATTATGTTTTATGTTATTAATCAGGACCTCAAGAACGGGATTATTAAAGCAGAGCTTATTCATTACTCAACTTTTATGGGAAATGCCACACCCACCTTCACCTCAGGTTTGAGTGTCAATAACTTAATTCTCAGTTAGTAGTGTGTTAATTTCATCAACGAATTAATCTATTGATGATTGTATAGCTGAACTGAGCTACTGGGAGACAGGATGTGGTTGGAGGAAGTAAGTGGTCATTGGGTGCTTGCTTTTGAAGGGTATGTCCCTTTTCCTGGTCCCTTTTATGATCTCTCTCTCTCTCTCTCTCTCTCTCTCTCTCTCTCTCTCTCTCTCTCTCTCTCTCCCAGACATGAGACGACTTTCATCTTCTGTCTCGTGCTCCCTTTCTGTGACTTTTTCCACTTCCACATGCCAGAAGCAGTGGATTCAGCAGAACTCAGGCTGCAATCCCTAAAATCATGAGCCAAAATAAATCTCTCAGTTTTAAAGATATATTATCTGGTATTTTGTTAAAATTACAAAAGATCACTAAGATGCTAATCCACACACCCCAAATCCACATCTGAGTCTGCTTGAAACTAGAAGTTTCTTACTTCAAGTACTCCTTAGCCCACAGGTACAGCTGCCCCAAAGTGACAGAGATGGCTGTCTCACAGTGAGAGGAAAGAGTCAAGGAACAAATGTCCCAGCTGTTCTGTCCTTTGACAGAAAAAAATCCGACATACAACTTACATAGTCACTCAGGTGCCCTGAGGTCCATGGTGCCAACAGTCTATACAAACACGATTGCTGTGTTTCTTCACTTTTCTAGCACCTCACTTATTTGTAATCTAATTCCAAAACATCCTTCCTTTCAAAAACTTGTTCTAGGAATGGTTTCAGGGATCCATAAGGAAGTGACTTCATCCAAGTTGTGCACACAGTTAAAGGGGATGAAAAGTCAACTATTTTTTTCTACTAAATTGCAAACAGTATAAAACCCCAAGTTTGTAGTTAGCATACAACACAATTGTCACCAATATTCTCCCCTGGGGATCCAACATTATGCCAACATGTAAGAAATTGGTGCCTATCTGAAGGCAGTAGCTTAGTTACTGAAGTTTTATACTTTTGAAATCCTTCAGTCACTTACTGCAATCTATGGTCATACATTCTACCACTTTTGACATGCCCTGGGTCTACATAATACACACACAAACATATTATTTGATATGTAATAAGCAGTTAACTTACTAAATTAATAGATGAATCTTTCACCACACTTTAAAATATGATATAAGGTCACAGCATTTTGAATCTCACCCAAGATCATATTTCTATTTTACAATTCAGGTGGGATGAAAGGCCCAGCATCTTCAAACTCTATCGAGTGCATTTCTGATTCATTTCACATTTTCCTATTATTTTTCAGCAAGAAGAAAAATTATGGAGGGCAGAGAAATCTATTGTTATAAATACTATTCAAAACTAGCAATTATTCAGAACAAATTTATCCTGAAAAATCATTTGAGTTTTTGAATAAATTAAGTCTTTTGATCTCTGACTAGAAAACCTCGGATGGTTGGCATAGAACATGTGGGTTTACTGTGTATTATCAGACAGCAGAGAGAAGGATCATCAGAGAGATATTATGATCTCTATGAAACCATGCTTAGAAATGATGGCACATTCTTATGCACTTTTTCAGCTAGTCGCCAATATGTATGGTTTAGATGTCATCTTTGTGCAGAACCCTAGACTCAGTGCTTCTCAAAAGCATGTATGGTAAATTTCTGTCTTTGGCAAATTGCCTCATATTTGTCAAGAAATATAAAATATATGAATGATATTTAAAAGATATATAAAATAAATAAGTGTACCAATCTATGAGATGGAGGTGAGTGGCAGAGATGAAAAAATCCTCATGGGTCAGCTCATGTGACATATACAGTGGGAATTAAACGCTGTCTTAGGCAGGAAGATGACAACCAGCACTAACATTGTTCTTTGATTTCCGTAATTATGCCTCAGCATGCATGCGCCCACATATCTACACACACATGCAAGTACATGAACATACATGAAGGCATGCACACACACACATACACCAAAAACAAAGCAATAAGACCATTATCTTTTAAAGATAACTTTGAAACATCTCTTGATTTTCTTTCTGTATAACATTTTGATACATGTCCTTTATCAAATTATAGAAGTTCCCTTTTGTGTTGTTTATACAGTTTATGTTTGCCAGAATGTTGACACTCATCACATGATCGTCCTACACTGACTGAGCCCATCATAAAAATTTCCATCTTAATCTATTGATAATATAAACTATATAATGTCCTAATGCTAAACAACCTTGAACAAGCTTCAAGGAGAACAAGTTGATTGTAGCAGGCTCCCTAATTTTACATGTTACCAGATTAGGGACACTGACATGTTTGTTTATCTGTGTTAATAAATGATAAGGTTTGCAAATCACCATTATTTTTAATTTTACCCATTTATTTTTATCAAGTGCATTCTAGGAGCTCTAGAGATGATGCAGTGTGTAAATGCACTTGCTGGGCAGGCCCGAGGGCCTGAGTTAATTCTCAGAACCCAAGTAAAAGAGGAGCAGTAACATGAATCTGTAATCCTGGTGCATCTCAGGGAAGGTGGGAAGAAGAGATGAGAATCTTCAGATCCTCATGGGTCACTGAACCTGATGACATATATACAATCTATATAATCTATAACATTACATAATTATACAACATATACTAATGTAATAATGTATTACATGCATACATACATACATACAGTGACAATTACACTTTACCTCAAAAAGTACAAGATGAGGACTGACGTTGTCATCTGACCTCCATACCTACACCTGGGAATGCAGGTGCCTACATTTACACATATAAATGAATGTGTTGTGAACAGGTGTGCAGGCACATGCAAACACATTTATCAAAACAAAAATAAGAAGACTATTCTGGCTTCATAAATTCACTGGTAGTTTTTCCATTTCTGTTTTCTGGAATAATTTAGTGGTAATTATCTGTTCCTTTACTATTTAATAAAACTTATTCAGGTAGCCATCTAAACCACTGTTTTCTTAGTAATGTGAGTTTAAACTAACAACTCGATTTCTTTAATGTTTATAAGAATTGTGAACTATTCTCTCTTATTGACTCAAATTTGATAAATTTTACACAATTTTTAAAAAATTATTTTTCTTACTTTTGAGATTGTAATGTAATTACAAAAGCTCCTGCTTCCATTATTGCCCTTCAAACCTTCCCATATACTCCCTCACCTTGTTCTCTTTCAAATTCATACTCTCTACTGATAGCTAAGAAATGCTGAGAGCGGGAGACATAGCCCTCTCCAGAGAAGAACACACCAGTTGGTTATCCAATACCAAATGGTTAACCCTGAAAACATTAATACAAGAAACATTCTACAGACTGAATGTAGATGAATTTTAAAAAATTCATCAATTACTGAATGTACTTATACACATGTACTTTTTTCTATTTTAAAAGGGCTTTTCTATTAATGGTGTAAAGTTGCTCTTAATACATTTAGAATATTTTAAATTCTTCAATAATGGTTCTTACATTCTTTTCACTTTTAATAAATTTTGGTAGATAAGTAATGCTTTTTATTTGTTTTCTGTTTTTGTGAATCAGCTTTTTCCTTTGTTGAATCTTGAGACTATATTTATTTCACAATTTAGCAAAAATGTTTCCTAGTGAGAAGCATAGGTGTGTGTACTTCTGCAAGAGGTGAGAATGCTGAGGAGTGATGTCCACTTAACGTGAGCTCTGGAGCTAAGGCAACCCATTCGATTTGTCATGAATTAGGTCAACCTTCATGAGTTTGTGCACCAGGCTTTGGTTAGTCATTTGATGTATTTGCCCCAACAAGGAACATGATGTTGGGCTAAGTACCCCGCTTCAGATGATCATGGGATATGGTGCTGATTGTACCCTGACAATTGAAAACACTCCCAGTAATTAGAGTGAAGGCCTTCTATTTCCTCTTAATATCAATAATTGTCTAATTAATTCTCATCTGTTCTTTGTTTCTAGTTTTAGAATTTTGTATGATATATACCATACATACTAATAGAAATTTTTATATATGTTTAATTAATTTCTGTTGAAGAGAATTTGGAAAAGGTTCCTTAGCTTAGAGCTTAAGTGACAACTCTGAAAATAAATTTGCTTGGATTTCTTCAGAGAGGAAAACCTGTGCAAGTGGTTCCCGTTGAGTACAGAATGAAGTCTAAAATACTGAATGCAAATTAAAGGCTGTCCTCGGTACAGGGTTAGCTTAATTTGCCATTACCACTACCATACTCTTTTTTTTTTTCTGTTTTTTTTGAGACAGGGTTTCTCTGTGTAGCTTTGCGCCTTTCCTGGAACACTCACTTGGTAGTCCAGGCTGGCCTCGAACTCACAGAGATCCGCCTGGCTCTGCCTCCCGAGTGCTGGGATTAAAGGCGTGCGCCACTACCGCCCGGCAACTCCCATACTCTTTTGCTATTGTTCAGCTCAAATTTTCTGTGTTGTTTTATTATTGCTCTTTTGTGAATCTGGCTATCTTTTGGGAGGGGGGGTGTTAGTTAGGATATTTTTCACTTTTTTTTTTTTTCGATAGGGTTTCTCTGTGTAGCTTTGCGCCTTTCCTGGGACTCACTTGGTAGCCCAGGCTGGCTTCGAACTCACAGAGATCTGCCTGGCTCTGCCTCCCGAGTGCTGGGTATTTTTCACTTTTTAAAATGATCCATTGAGCAGCTCTACTGGGTAGCTTGGGCATTTTTCCCGTGATCTGTCATGGTGCTTTTGTATTTGAAGAGTTTACCTCACTGTATTTAAATTGCATATTCAATGCACAGTATCTTTTACTTTTCTATAATGATCATGAAGGTAAGACTTACATGTTTCATTGTCTATTGCATGTCCAATAAACTTCCTTGTGTATATATTCAAGTTTCTATCATCAAAAAATGATGACAAATACTAACAGCTTCCAAGTAATATAATTCACTGATTGTTTGAGTTTGTGCAGAGGTTGTTTGATAAGTAGAGCAAATGCCTTTTACGTTATGATCCTGAGTACTAAAGAATATGCTAAGTTATGGAAAGGAAATTAAAGTTGTTGATAGACTCAAGTATTCTCCCTAAACAGCTCTTTTCAATGATGGTACACATAGGGACACACACAGAGATGCACACAGATACACAGACAGATGTACACACACAGACACACACAGAGAAACACAGAGACACACAGAGACATACACACACACACACAAACACTGATGCACACAGACAGACATATACACAGACATACACACAGACACACACATAGACACATGCACACACAGACACATTTAAAAAAAACACACAGAGACACATAGATACACACACAAACACACACAGACACAGAGACACACAGGCACAGAGACACTCACAGAAACATATATAGAGACACATACATAGAGACACAAACACACACACAATTTTGGTAAATGATATCAAAGAGGTACTGAATAAATTGAGAGATTATCTCTGCTTATGAGTCTAAAAGACTCTGTATTGTTGTTTCTTCCCAATCTGATGTGTAGAGTTAATGCAGCTCTAATTAAGATCACAGTGAGCAGCTTTGTGTAGATGAGCAAACAGATTCTAAAGTTTATGTGGAAGGAAAAAAAAGCAAATAGCCAGCTCTATATTGAAGAAAATTCCAGTTGGGGGACAAATTGCCCAACTTTAAGACATACTATAAAGACAAAGTAATAAAGACAGTGTCACATTGGCCAAAGACTAGACAAATAAATAGAAAAGAATGGAAAGTGCACAAATAGATCCACATAAATATAGTCAAGTCATCTCTAACAAAGGACTGAAAATGTCATAAAATAACAATTGCCGAGTTTTCAATAAACGGTGCTAGAACTAACTAACTGACATCCCCATGCAGAAGTAGAACTAAAGAAAAACATGATTGAGGCAGATTGTATAGCTGCCATAAAAATTAGATCAAGATACATCAGACTTCTGTGTAAAAAAGAATAATGTCCCAGACTGACTCACGAAAAAAAAAAAAGAATGAAAAGAAGAAAAATAAACCAAAAAGAAGATGGAAAATAAAGAAAAATGTACACAAAGAGAAAGGAAAGAAAGAAGAGAGGGGAAGGCAGTGCAGGAAAGAAGAAAGGGAGGGAGGGCAGGAGATGGTGTGGGAGAAGAGAAGGGAGGGAGGGCAGGAGATGGTGTGGGAGAAGAGAAGGGAGGGAGGGCAGGAGATGGTATGGGAGAGGAGAAGGGAAGGAGGGGGCAGGAGATGGTGTAGGAGAGGAGAAGAAGGGAGGGGGCAGGGGAAGGCAGAGGAAATGGGGAGATCAACCTACTGTGATAAGTTTATCTCTACGTATTTTCACCATGGAGGAAAACAGAAGCAAATGAACCAACCTCAGGAGGAGTTACCCAAGACATCAAACCTCACAAGTGTATGCCAGAAGTGCTCTTCCCTCAGTGTCTTTCCAAGCAACTGTGACTTTACTGGAGTGTGAATGCCAGAATACAGTTCCTAAGACCAGACAGAGAGGCTTGACGTTGTCCCTGTCAGTCCAGGACAGTTCGTCCCTCCTGGAACATCTAGGGAGGTAAGTGGCAATGTTGGGTGGCAGGATCACACCATAGATGTACGGACAGCGACACTGTACACACATGGCTTTAAAGCTTAGCTCTACTGCTTTGTAACATTGGTACCTTGCAGAAATTCCATAACCTACCTCTGCATTGGTTGCAAAATAAGCTGAGCTGACAGGAGGATTAGAGAAAACATAAACATAGCACCTGGCACATAGTAGGTAGTGACTTGCGTTAAGTACTATCACAGATCAATCTTTGAGTCATTGACTATTGTTTATTTTACTTCCCACAGATTCGGGGAGGGTTCCTTGGATACCGCCTGTGTACTGCCTGTTACACAATGGTACCCTAGAGCTCAGAACAGGCTAATACCCTTTCTAACATGTCCTTTTATGTCCAGAGATTAAACCCAGCTGTAGAAGATCTACACGAAGGTAGGGGCAAGGCAGCCTGTGAATAAAGCCATTACCTGCTATATTCCAGAAATCATGACTGATTTCCCAGCCAACATGTGTGTATGAGTAAAATACAAGGAGAAGCAACTACTTGCTTTTAGTTTGTTCTCCGTGACTCTCTCCATAACATGGTAAAAAATACAAAGGTTGAATGACCTAATTCAGACCTGGTACTTCAAGTGGGAAACATGTATGGACCTATCTATCTTATATACACATGCAGAGCCCTACAGCAATCAACAGGGATTTTGAAACATTGTGGAAATGAATCTAGGGCCCAACATCATCACATTACATAACTTGAGGTTAAGGAAACAAAGCCCTGTGGATGGGTGTGCCTGCATATGAAAGCCAGAAAGACACATAGAACATACTCGGAGCCCTGCCCTACCCTTACTAAGCAGAAAAATGAAACCAGAAATTTTTTTTATGAGTACTAGAACGTTTTCTGAAGGTGGTCATATCGGAGAAGAAAAGAGAAGCTCAACATCTGTAAGCTAGCTTCGACATGCTAGAGAACAGGCTGAGTGGGGATGCTGATGTTGTGCCTGTCTTTGGAGTAGGTTGCATTGTTCGGAACTGAGCATGATGAAGTAGCAATTCTTGAATCCTATATGAAGAGACTGAAGCTCAGGAAAATGAAACCAAACTGCTGATGAGAGGCAGGAGGCTCACCACTGAGATCTGTGGGGTGGGGTGGAGGTTCACATTCCAGCTCAGATCTTTCTGACAGTGGGAGAGGGGTAGAAAACATAGCCAGGCTTCTCTTCCTGTTACTTGGCCCTATCCCAGGAACCTAGTGTGATATGAGAGTCAGGTTACCATCCATCTTGTCTTGATAGGAGTTCCCAGCGCACTGGGAATGAATTCCCTTCTCCTCTGTGTTGTAGGGGCAGAAACAGATCTACAGCATTCTTTGGATCCAAAAAATGGAAGAGACTATGCATCTGACACAAAGAGAAAAGCAGAAGATCATATCAAGCTTGTTTTTAATCTTTCCACAGCTTATCAGGAAGAAGGGAAAATAGACTCAAAATGGAAAGGTCTCTCTTTAAACTAATTGGGTTCATGTAAACAATTAAAAAAAAAAATAGAAAGTTCTTGTCTGTACCATCCAGGAACGGTACTTTTTCTAGATGATTTTCTTTTAATCTGTGTGTATGTGTATTAGTGTGTAAGTATTCTTGTGTGTGCATGTATCAGTGTGTGAGAGTGCAAGTTATGTGCATGTGGGGACAAGACATCCGGGATTTTTGTTCATCACTCTCCACCACCTTGCTTCTTACAAGAGGATTTCTCATGAACCAGAGCTCACTTATTAGTTAGACTCGTTAGCCAGAAACCCCCAGGGATGCTTCTATTTCTGCCTCGCTGCTGCTGGAATTGCAAGGACATGCTACCATGCCTTATTTATTTATTTATTTATTTATTTATTTATTTATTTATTTATTTAGCAGCTGATGAGGATCAAACTCAGATTCTCATAATCATACAGAAAGAACTTTACCAACTGAGCTATCTCAGTTTCCTTTAATGTTGACACCCCCTTTATTTTAACGTTGGCAAAACAATGACTGTAAAAGATTATTCAGTTAGTGACTTTTGATCATTAGCTTGTTATCTTTCTTATCAATGTGGTCTACCTGCATAGCCTACATTTAAAAGTCATTATTTTCTTCTTTAATTCACATATTCATTTACTCACTAGTGTACAAAAAAAAGTGTTTATCAATAGATTACTATGTGACCTACATTATGGTCATTGAAACTATTATAGAGACAACTAAGATGTACACCTGTTCTTATAAAACTCAGTTCAGCAATGAGAATAGCGAGACCTGAATCCAGACACAGAAGAAGCACTGGTACAGCTCAGAGGATAGGAGGGTCCAGAATCAAAGATCTAGTCATTCTACAAAGTGGACACTACACTGGAGACAAAGACAAGGAGGTGCAGTGGCTGACAACCAAGCAGCAGAGAACCAGAGAAAGCAATACCTCAAGCAGGAGCTCAGCAGGTATCAAGGCAAAGAGACACATAAGAACTCCGGGTTTTTAGAAAAGAGCAAATAATAAAAAAGTTGTTTACTATGGAACTTGAAGAGAGAGAAGGATACGAAGTCTGAGATAGAAAGTGTTGAGCAATCAATAACCGTGTTGGAAGAAATAGTTAAGACTTCATAGGACCACGAAGTGTTTTCAGTGGAAGGTGGAAACTTTGGTCTTTTGGCTCAGATCCTAGAGATACATCCTTGCAAAACAGCTTTACAAATGACATCCCGGATCTTCACAAGTGGTTGGAAACCTTAGAATGAACTGAAAGACTTGCTACATTTTATTCTGATTAAGTCACCCTTGTGAAGCTGGTGGAATGTTTTAGGATTCTGAGGGGCAGGTAATCCACATCTTTTGATCAATTAAAAAACCTCGGATCATCTTGTAATATTTGGCTAAACTTAGACTAAGTAATTCCAATGCTCAACACTCCTTTCTTATTGACTATATATTTAGTTTCTTAAATCCTTTTACATTTCATCCCATGCTACAACTCAGTTTCTCCACTTTTTTTCTTTTCTGACTTCTGACTACTGTAAAACCTTGTGCCTATAGAGCATCGAGTTACCGTGTAAAAGGCTTGGCTACTCTAAATTGATCTTTCTGTGGAGGAGGCCACATGAAGGGACAGTGACAAATTCCTGGAAATCCCATGTGTCCTAAGCATCAGCCTTTTGAGTCTTATTAGACCAATTGCCCAACTCTAAATTACTTTCACATGACTGTAGCCTCAGTTGCCATCTGACTTCAACCTCTTAAAAATCCTCAAATCTGGATAGCTCAGCTAGACTGCTACCAAATTCTTGACCCTAAAAATATGATAGGTGATAGATATAACAGTTAGTGTAAGGCCTTAAGCCAGCAGTTCTTAATCTGTGATTAGCCAGCCCTTTGGGTATTGAATGACCCTTTCCCAGGGGTTGCGTATCAGATATTCTGCATGTCACGTATTTCCATGATGTTTCCTAATAGTAGCAAAATTGAAGTTATGAAGTAGCAACAAAAGTACTTTTATGGTTGGGGGTCACCACAACACGAAGAAATGTATTAAAGGTTGGCAGCATTAAGAAGGTTGAGAACCACTGTCCTAAATCAAATTAATAATGATTGATCTGAAGAAATCAGTGGTGCAGATCAGGACTGGTGCTTGGAATGGTATCGACAAATGATGTAGAGTACTGTTGCTTGTAATGTCTTCCCCTCTGCATCTCTGACTTGGCTTCTCTGCCTCCACGCATGTCTCTAAACCTGCTCACACTTGCAGGTGAAATTTATATACCAGCACTTTAACAAACCTTTCTTTGGTCATTCTTACACACCTCTGTCTTTTTTGAAGTCAAAACCAGTCGTCTATAGACTCATAAACCTGATAGAGAAGACTTGAGGGGTGTAAACACCTCAGGCTTAACCAAAATTTACTGAGTCAGAATCAATGAGGGTGGGCACTAAATGCCTCTCTTGGCCTCCCATCAATTATTGGGCTGGTTTGGATCTGTTCTTGGAAACAGTTCACCGAGATTGCGAATCTGAGCCTAAGATTACTCATCACATTGTAATACTCTCATTGCAATGAATCTTTGAAGAGTAGAACCCTGCCCTTTTGTTCACTCACTTAATGAAGATTTATTGGCAACTAGTTGCTCGCAAGGCATTGTGCTAGGTGCAGGCAGTACAGAAATGAGCAAGCATGAGAATCTATCTCAACGACATCTCAGGCAGTTGCTGTAGGGCAGAGGACCAGCCAGTGACTCAGGAGGCAGCTAGAGGTGGGAAGAAGTAGCACGCTCAGCTGGTGCTCAAAAAGCCCTGAAGCTTTTCTGCATACCGCCAACCCAGCAAACAAATAGGACTTGGATCAGAAGGCTGTCTGTCATCTCTCCTTTCTTTACCCACTCCTGTACAGGAGCATCCCCTCTTCAAAGCGTCCTATGCACTCCAGAGAAGCCATTATTCACATAATGTCATCTCTACAGTTCACTCTGTCCTAAACTGAACTTTCCCTGGACCACTAAGTCAGGCCATTGGATCAGACAGACTCCCTTACTCAATACAATCCTGTGAGTTTTGTGCTTCCTCATCTACCCCCCTTCTCACTGTGGAATTTGCCTTTTTATACCACAAAAAGCCCTTCCATGGCCCCAAGGATCCTTCTGAATTCTTGCCTACTTGGTGAATGAGTTGATAATTGAGGACACCACTTTTGTCGTAATCCTGTAAGTGCAAGATTTTCATTAATCTTTGGGCCATCTCTTCTAGATTTCGTGCCATATTCCATAATGATCGTGGCCTAGTTCTTTGGCATTGCTTCACTCTCATTCATTCTAAAAGCTTTCATCTGAATTTTTGTCAAAGGTCTAAATAGTCTTCCTTGAAAAACATTTATAAAGTTTTTGTTTCTTTACAAGCTTTAAGGAATTACAATTGCTAGAGCTGAACACGGAGGCCCAGGCCTTCAACCCCAGCACTCCAGAGGCAGAGAGGAAGGTGGATCTATAAGTTTGAGGCCAGTTTGGTCCATAGTGCAAGTTATAGGATAACCAGGTCTATACAGAGAAACCCTGTCTCAAACAAATAAAAAGATGATGATGATTATTACTATTAGTGGTGGTAGTATTGCTTTGTATTGTAGACACGCATCTTACTGTGTAGCCCAGATTGACCCAATTCACAGGTATCTTTCTGCCTCAGCCAATTGTAATTTTAATTTTCATATTTACATTTTAAAGCTCCAGACACTAGCTACATGCTAGGTATAAAATGAAAAATTTCCCAATGCATGTAGCCGTACAAAATATTACAAGGCAACAGGTGTTTCTTCAGTGATACCAGCACAAGTGAGAAACTCATTCTACTATTTTTCCTTTCTACAATATACCTGTCCACAGCTGGGAACTAAGAATACCGGTCTTGAGAATCTCCAGTCACTTGTAGTGACAAGCTTTCTTTCAAATGCTTACAGATCCCTGTTTTCAAAACCAAACCAAATGAAAGAACAACAAAAATGTGTCTATGAGGTATAAGTTAATGGAATAGATACACACATTACACACATTAAAAAAAAAAAAAAAAAACCCTCCTGAACTGAAATTCCATATCTTGCCCACAACATGTAATGGTAGTCACAGTCTCTAAATTATTTTTGGTCTCCATACACCAAATATGCAAACCTTTCTTGGCAGAGTCAATGTAAGGATGGAAATGAAGCTGAGGGATCAAGGAAGGAGAAAGGGGCCAAGAAAGCCTGTGAAGGAAATGCTTCCCACCTAAAAGCACAGAAAATGATACATCTCCTCCCGACAGGAGACTCTGTGCTGTTTTTGACAAAGGTTCAAAACGCTCATGCCTCTCTCATTCCTAGATGCGTCATCAGAGAAAGGTTTCAATATTCCCACCGAAACCAGAAACACTTCAGATTTATATGATCCACACCCTTGAAGCCAAGGCATCACCTGGTCCTCCTGCAGGCACTGCTGAGCTTAAAGTCTCCCTTTCAGAAAGGAAGAGTTTCCTGTTGAACAGTCAGAGCCAAACACAGCTGGAGCAGGGCCCAGGTATTATAAGAGCTCAATCACGTGGCTCAAGCAAGGCTTAGTTAAGAACCAGTTTCTGCCTTTTCAGTTCATTCTGTCCTCCCCTTTGCATTCCTCTCCATCAGCTGTGCCAGCTGCAGGGCCTGGGCAGACACAGAGGTGCATTCGCAAAATATTGAGCCAAATATTCTACCTTTGCCTAATTCCCCACACTCAGGGACAGGTGTGACTCAGCTTCATCAAGTACCCGAGAATCCAGAGATGATGGGAGATTTCCCTTCCACGTCAACTTGATGGGTTCTTGAAGCACTTAACTATTGTTAACTAAACGAACTACAGATAAACAGCCATCTGCTGTGGCTAATGACCAAGAGGAAAGAGCTAAGATCACCAGCAGAGAACTGGACTCATTTGGGAAGATTAGGCTTCCACATACCGTCAAGGCTGAAATTCACTATTATTGTAGTTAAAAAAAAAAAAAAAAAAAAAAAAAAAAGGAGACGATGGTAAAGAAGAAACCAACTTTACTTTAGGAACAATTCCTGAAGAGGATGTGACTCTCTGAAAGCATTTCCTTCACAGACTTTCTTGGCCCCTTTCTCCTTCCTTCATCCCTCAGCCTTAACTGGTCTGTTTCATGGGGCCAGGGGCACAGGGGCTTAAGGTATTCTGACACATGCTCTCTGAGGCTCTACTTCCGAATGAGAGTTCATTTACTGGGATTCCTCAAGATGTAGGGAAAAAACAAACAAACAAACAAACAAAAAATGGCTAAATACTAACCCTGAAATGCTTTTAATTTTTGCTTACTACAATGAGAAGGTGCCTTCTTTATGTAAGTTTAAAATCCTATATTTAAAACAACGTAGTTATTTTCTCAGTATATCTCTTGTATTCCTTGAGATTGAGGGAGAAGAAAAATGTGGCCAACCTCTAACCTTGGAGTAGATTTGTACATTAAATTTTACTTGTTACAGTGGGAACCTAAACCTGGTTGTTTAAACCTGGGATAAACCCTAATTCTCAAATAAAGCTGTGCTTATAAACCATCCTTATGATTGTTAGAATTGCCAGCCTGCCTCTGTCACACAGAACACCCTGTGGGGATAAGGCAGAAAAGGCGTGCATGTCCATCCTATCCCTCCTGTATTGGCAAAAATTCACCCTGCCTGAGAGTGTGCACAATAACTCTTCACATTTAAAAATCTATTTGGATAATGAATAAAAGTCTGAGAGAGATGTTTTTATCAAAATACAAGCAGTGACAGGCAGGGAAACAAGAAGATGAAGGGATTAAGTGGCAAAAAAATATGCTCTCACTAAAAGATTCAGGACCAAAAGAACGAGAAGCTGGAGGCGGGAGAAAGTCATATTGCTTGGTCTTTTTCCCATGGGAATAAAAGCAACAGAGCAAGGTGACATTCAGTAGCATAAATAGCATTTATTGTGCAGTGTCGTGTGAACCATGCACTGGTTCCGGTGGAAAGGTCAGAGCTGGCAGTCAAGCTCAGGTTCCCGTTCTCATGGCATCCCTTCTTGTTTACCTCTTAAATAAGTGAAGCAGCTCTGATGCCAAACCAGGAAGGCCATCTTAGAGCACACTCAGGGTGACAGCTCTGGGATAGGGCCTGGGCTGGACCGGTAGTTCTACCCCTATGGAGCATGGATAGAGGACAAAAGGCCTTCATCTCTTATGCACTAGGTTTTCATTTGCAAACTGAAGGTGTGAACTACACTAACTCTCTGAGATTGTGACAAGAACCATGAGCAATAATAGAAAATTAGGTGCCTAGCTCATACCTTGGGAAATATTGGGTTAATTCTACCTTTTCCTAGTGATCAGTTGTTACCTAGATTAAGAAAGAAAAATGAAACATACTATTAGCTTGTATTAAACACCTACAGCACATCGAAATAGCCATGAAAATTAAACAAATCTTCATTTCTTCCTCACAATCATCCCAAGAGCTGATTAAAACTCAACTTCAAGGTGATTAAATTTTGCTATTTTTCACAAGGGGAACTACTAGAATCAATTTCTCCTACTTTGAAAATATTGGTGGTCCTCTATGCAGGAGAGGTGGGGGAATGGAGAGTTGGCTCAACAAGTGAGAGGGTTTGCTGCTCTAGCAGAGGACCTGATCAGTTCCCAGCATTAACATCGGGCTGCTTGAAGCTCCTCTAACTCCAGAGGATCCAACATTCTCTCTGTGGGCACTGCATGTAAGTCATACATGTAGACTCAGGCACATTCACATACATGTACATAAGAATAAATGAATCTTTTAAAAGAAACTTCAATAGATTATATTTTACTGAAATCATATTGGAGAATCTATAATTAAATGAAAGGTTGTCTTATAATCCATTGTAATCACATTTGTATCCATGGTACTTGGAAAACAATGGCTGTTGCTCTGATTCTCCTATTTATAACCTGAAAGAATATTCGACTCAAATCACTACCAAGTGCCTGATGGCTCTGAAACCTTAAAGAAGTTCCTTTGACTATTCTGACTCAAGGATGAAAACAGAAATGTTAAACAAACATCTTTGGATTCCAGCTACCTCCTCTCCCTGGTAACCACCATTCTGTCTTTAGACCTGTGAGTTTATCTGTCTGGCTTAAATCTGTCTGGCTTAAATCATTTTGCATTATTTTCTCCATGGTCAGCCACACTGTCTATGTGGTAAGATATAAAACAAACTTAATACACATGGCTTTTATTTGTCAATGAAACTTTAATAAGGCTGGAGAATATTTTTCAAATACCTGTGTTCATAATTCCACCCTCACCTGCCTTATAGAACTGTCTTGAGGTGTGAGTCTGTTCATAGGATTCCACATACCTCATAACCAATCCCTAAAACAGTGGTTTTCAACCTTCCTAATGCTGTATTTCTTTAATACGGTCTCTCATTTTGTTGCTATAACAGTTGCTGAAATTTGCTACTGTTATAAATTATAATGAAAGTGTTTTTGGAGATAGAGGTTTGCCAAATGAGTAACAACCCACAGGTTGAGAACCAACCGCTGCCCCAAACCCACTGAGCCAAAATTCCAGGAAGTGGGATCAAGAATCTCTCTTTTTTTTTAAATGTCTTTTTTTATTTTATTTTATAATTTAATTTAATTTTACATATCAGCCATGGATTCCCTTGTTCTCCCCCATCCCACCCAACCCCACCTTCCTCCAGCCCACCCCCCATTCCCATCTCCTCCAGGGCAAAGACTTTTGTTGTATGTACTTCTGCCTTGATGTCTGCCCATCTCTTTGTGGATGCGTTCTTAGTCTTATCAGCACTCTTGGTCCAGACAGAGCTGATAGATTCAGGAAGCCTCTTTCTGGTCCAAATGGAAGCTCTCTTATCCAGATGGGAGCTCCGGGGCAGGATGGGAGCTGGGGGCTCAAGAATCTCTTTTAACGATATTCTTCCAGGTGTCTTTTTTTTTTTTTTTCTTCAGGACAAGACTTGAGAAAAAAACAAAATTAAATAATGCAATACATAAAAATAAATTTGGGAACCATAGTACATTTATACAAATATAAAATATGCTCTAGTCCCCTACTGCTTTTCCCTCCTTTATTTGTGCTTTCCTCTCCATTTCTTCTCCAGAACTGCTCTATCTCGTTCCTGTACTTGTAGGACTCTCTCATCCATCTTGTCTTCCTCACAAAACTGTATCCTTTCCAGTCTTCAGGCTCCTGTAAACAACATAGTCAAGTAATACTGGATGAAAGGATAAATGAGCCGGGCAGTGGTGGCACATGGTTTTAATCCCAGCACTCGGGAGGCAGAGGCAGGCAGATCTCTGTGAGTTTGAGGCCAGTCTGGACTACAGAGTGAGTTCCAGGGAAGGTGCAAAGCTACACAGAGAAACCCTGTCTCAAAAAACCAAAAAAAAAAAAAAAAGGATAAATGAGCCCATTACAGAGGGTGTTAAATGTGTCACTCGTTTTATTTTTATTTTTTACACACCAAGTCTTATTTCATCTACATAATATTTTTTCTTTCAATAGGTCTTAAGTATTTTTTTTTGCAAAGATGAAATTGTACACTTTTGTTTTTGAGGGAGGATGAGGCAGGAAATCCATTCCTGGCCCTAAACATCTACAGACACTGAAATTGAGCTGGGAGAATTTTGTGCTTTTGCTATACTTGTGTGAAAGAGGGTGAATCAGAATCAGGACAGAAATTTAAATGCCTCAACTCATGACACTTTCTTTATCCCAGGTCTCTAGATTTAGAAGGCATGTGGGATGAAATCTCTCTGGTAGCACAGTCTAGGCAAGGGCATGTAGCCAAATTTACTTGTGTATTCTCTGACTTAAATTGAAGAGCAGGTATAAAGGCCTGGAGCCTAGGACGTACTCTGTAAATATCAAATCTCTTTCCCCATATTCTTTTGGACTGATTCTTGCAAGCATTATTAGCAAAATGTACTTGGCTGTCCTCGCCAGAAATATCTAGATTGAGGAGAAGAGAAGAGACATGCCCTTTGATCTGCATTCTGTCAACATCTCGGGGGATAGGACTGTCAAACTGAAATTGAAGAGTGGTTTCAGTCCAGTCTTTTCAAGTTATGCTCCTTAGACAACCTGAATCAGAATTCTGAGTGTGCTTAAAAATGAAGATTCCTGCTGGGCAATGGTGGCTCAAGCCTTTAATCCCAGCACTTGGGAGGCAGAGGCAGGTGGATCTCTGTGAGTTCGAGGCCAGCCTGGTCTACAAAATGAGTTCCAGGAAAGGCTCAAAGCTACACAGAGAAACCCTGTCTCAAAAAACCAAAGAAAAAAAAAAGATTCCTGATTCTTACAGCCCAAATTACTTAGAAATCCCTGAGAGTGGGACCAAGAAATCTATGGTTTCAAATGGACTCTATATTCTCTTGTTTGAAAATTTTATTCATTAGACATCAGTCTTAACTATACATGGAAGAGAGTAAGGAAACCCTTTAAAAACATGCAAACCCAAGTTCTTTTCTGAAAAATTAAATAAGAATATCAAAGGTGGATGGGGAGCAAATGAGGGTTAGAATAGATAGGAGGCAAGAGGAGAATATCTACCAATAAAACATATTTTCCCTTTAATATACCCATTACATTTAAATTAATCGACTGTGAAAAGAAGAAAGAAAATTAAACTAGGAAATTACGAAGATTTATGATTGAATTTCTTTTTTAAACGAAAAGCATATAACACGAATTGTCTGTGAGATTTTCAAAGAATAACGTCTCTTTTTCTATGTTGAATTCATGGAAACTGAAGCCAGAGTGAACTAGATGTTACATTTCTCTCTTAAGCTGTCGTGTAATAAGACACTGTTTTCATATGACCAATGAACATTGCTGTGCCCAGGAGCCCCAACTAGGCATTAAACAGTCTGCATTTTTAATTACTATACTAATATTTTGTCAACTGTCAAATGCTTGGAAATAATTTAATACCTTCCCATCTCAGGGAACCACATTTATTGATATTCATGAGTTGAGCTTCTCCAACACTGTCTAGACTGAATGTCAATAGGGTCTGTCCAGGGAAATGCTTTTCACAGAGGAAGGATATTAATAATGGAACTGAGAAATTATTTTTAATTTGGTTTAATAAAGGATTAGATAGGACAAGACCACTGTGGCCTCTCTGGGGTCTGATGCATAAAGCAATGTAACCTGGCTCAACCATATTGAATACCAAAGATGCGAAGTGATTGGCCTAAAATACTTCACTTTTAGCTGACATTATTTTCATAATTCTACTGGTCCAAATTTGTCCTTCTGTTATTCCAGAGAGTTACCACCTGTGTCTTAAGAAAAGGGGACAGAAGATTCTTAGAGATAACCTTCCTATTTCTGGAAACCTGAATTGTAGAAAAAGTGAATTTTAGAGAAAGTTAGAATTCCTCTATGAAAATCATTTTTTTTTTTTAAAGAAAAGATTCTGGTTCTTAAGTACAAATAGAGAGCTGTTGGCTGCCACTGGCACATGAGTGTCGCTTACTGTACCTTTATGCAAATCTTGCCATGCTGGTAATGATCATGGTTCACAGGTATTGCAGCGGAGTGGGACTTTAACTGCTTTTCTTCCTTGGCAGTTTGCGTAGTACTTTTCAGAACCGTGGAAGCTAGACTGCAGAAAAGAGGCTTTCAGGTCAGAATCAGCTGGGGTCATCTGAGGCCTTTGTCCTAAGTGTGCGGTCTCTGCAACAGTAGGGACCCACCTTCAACCCCTGAGAGGCAAATAGAGGCTACATTGATAATCTATGTTGCTCTGGAAGTCACTTGAACTACCCGAACCAATCATTCAGAGGGAGAGTTTATCATGTTTGATATTTTTTGTTGTTGTTGTTAGTCTGTGCTTCTTATGCTCTTGTCAGCCAAAGAGGCTTAATTTCCTTTAATATATGTGTTATATGTATGAATGTATATATGTATGCGTGCACACTTATATGTATATGTTGTGTATGCCTATACATATACACTTATATTGTGTACAATTTTATGTAAATCTAAAATAATGTGACTCCTTGAGGGTTTGTTGGTTTGTTTTTTTTTTTTTTGGTTTTATTTACCCCTCATCTCTTTTCCCACTGTGTTGACTTCAAAGACAATTCAACATGAGGGAAATCATACCTAGTACTAGAAACCTCGCCACCTTCCTAAGATAGTGAGGTCATGGACCTTAGAAAATAGTTTACTACTGACCCTTTGCTCAGCCAGCATAATTCTTCAGTATCTTTTACATCTTATCCTTGTACCCACAGATCAGGGTAGCTACCACCTCTCATCTTTCACAGCCAATGAAGACCATCACAGAGAAAGAGAGCCACAAGGGGACACAGTACAGAGGTCAACAGATGCTGAGAAGTATGATCTGAATAGGTATATCTACAGCACAGCTTCTGCCTCTATGGCTCAGGGAACAGTCAGAGACGGGAGCAAAAGGATTATGAGAGCCAGAATACCAGGAAACTTGCCTTGATGCAGTTTCTACTAGAAATGACTTCATAAACAAAACAAACAATTGCAACATCATTGGACAGGTAAAAGGGACAGGGTAGGATTTCATGGGGTCCCACCTCTAGACAAAAAACTACAAAGAACTAATGACTTCAGTGAGAAGGAGAATTAGCTTCTCACAATGATGAGCTATTTTTGGTTGTCCAATGCAAAGTAGTCAGACCTCAAACCATATGGACACACACAACAAAAATGGATCCAGCAAGTTGTGTGTATGTGTATTTGTGCATATTCACACACATATGTGTGTGTGTATATGTATGTATGTAATAATTACAAAAAAAGAAAAGGAAGCTGTCAGCATGAGAGGTGGGGCATGGAAAGCGTTTGGAGGAGAGCAGCTGGAAAGGCTGGGAGGGACAAAAGGGAGGAAGGAAAATGATGTAATTTTATTTCAATCCATATGCATTTTTAAAAATTTAAAGCAACAGAAACACACATTAAAAAGGCTCTGGTGAGGCTTCCCAGAAAATAGCTCAAGAGAAAGAAAGAAAGACATAAATAAATAATAGATAAACCCAAAGTTTGGGTGTGTTGAAGCATTGCTCTTATCTTACAATTTGGAGGTGGAGGCAGGAGGACCACGAGTTTCAGGCCAGCTTGGGCTATACAACATAGCCATGTCTTAGGCAAACAGTTGTGAGATTGCTTGCCTAGAACACATTAGGCACTGGGCTCAATCCCTGGCTGCGCACGAATAAAGAGAACAATGCAGGATTTGCCTACGAATTAGACAAATCTACTACCCTCATTTTTCATATGGAGGAGACACAGCTAAACCAATCCAAATCTGAAACACACTCACTCATCACCCTTATTTTTATTGTCCATTTGATTAGGCTTCTGATCACACTTCTGAATAGATAATAGTTTTTCATTACTTTTGTGTTCAAGACCCCCCCTCATTTGATGTATCTATCTGTTCCTTTTTACATCCCCCCCCCCGTTTTCTACTTCAGTTCCCTACCACACCCGCCCCAAACTGCCATGCCACCCCGGGTCTCATTTGGTTGTGCTCTAAGAACCACAGGTCACTTGTGAATGTGAGAGAGAGGTGCAGCCATGTTTTGCTTTTGCACTCACATCTGTATTTAAGATCCACTGATGTTTCTGTATCTCTGACCCATGGTGTCTGTGTATGAACCTAATTTCACAGATGAGAAACTGAGGCCTAGGAATTCAGATTAATTGCGGAGCAAAGCATTACAGCTGGTGAGTTGCAGAGCTGATCCCCAGGGTACATGGGTCCAAAGTACAACTTGGGATCCTTACACTGTATTACTTCCCTTTCAGAAGCTGACATAAATTTGTTGTTTTGACAACAGCCATGTAATATCCAGGGGGATTAAGTAACTTATCCAGAGTCATTCTGTGATTTTTTTTTTCTTAGTTAATGGGTCAGGTCAAGGTAGGAAAGGTTGCCTTCTTTAACAAATAGCAAATGCAGGGATCTACAGTCTTATGGGAAGATGCTTTGTGTTGTGTCTGTTTCTGTCTCTCCACAGACTGTGCTCTGGATGTTAGTCCTATCTGGACTTTGGGCACCTAGGAAGGCCGCGTGGGCATCTCTCCCCTCAGAGTGTCCTTCTGCCAAAGTCTCAAGCTGGAATGAGGACAGCGCTATTGCGTCCCTTGTCCAAGCCTGACATGATGCAATAGGTCTGGTGACAGGACGCTTTCTTTCCTCCAGTTGTCCTTGGACATGGTTGTGCCTTTCGGGGTTATGTAAAACTCCTTGTGTTCATTGGCAGGTGGCCCTGGGAACTTAAATGCGTGATTCTTGGGTTAAACATCCCAGCCGAGTGGAATGAAGAGCCGATTATCCTGAATAACTCCCTGAATTTTCAGGTCTCTACGCTTGGAATATAGTTTTGTAGAGCAAGCCATTTTGACCTCAATTAAATTAATGCAACAGAAAATGTTATTTCATCTATTTTACATTAAGCAACCATTCAGAACAAGGAATATTTTGACATCAAACAAAGTAGGGAGGGGGAGAAGACACTGAAATTTTAGAAGTATCAAATGGAGTTTTCATATTCTAGCATAAACACAAGGTGTTATCTTAGTTGTAAAAAGTGAAATAAACTTTTGATCAAAATGAAGCACAAATCTCAGGCTCACGTCTTCCCAGTGTGACCTTGCCAAGTCACTTCACCTCGACTTATCTCTCCACGACTGAACTGAAGACAATGGTATGCATTTCAAAATAGCCTTGTGAGGCAGTATGAGAAAAATCCATATGCTGTGCTTTGTTCACTATGAGCTAGTCATTAATCGGTGGGTCACCACCAGAAAGAAGAAACTGGCAGATATTTCATTACCTCAGCTATTTTAAAGATCTTTCTAGTTGAAGTTAAATTATACACTTTTTTTTCCTTTGCCCTTTCAATTCATTTGGTAGAGGGCAGCATAGCTGGGCCTTGAAGTATTTGGAAGGTCATTCTGTGCATGAATTTGTTTTGGCATTTATTTCTGCCTTCTTTATTTTATTTTATCCACTGCCAAGGGGGCATTTTGATTGGCACAGGAGCCAAGTGAAACGAAGCGCTTACTCCCTGGGACATGTATGCCACAGCTCTGTGAGAATCACTTTCCCTGTGTCTGATGAGGTCTGACTTTCTTCTCCATTGCTGTGTTTCTAGGAGCTCTGCACTGTTTCCCTGGCCCTGTCAGCTCCATTCCTTGTCTACCTCACTCACCAACACCACTTGGCTCTATCAGCTTGGACCCAGAAACATGATGCCGATGTCCCAGAATCCATTTAAACATGGTAATGTCTGGACTGAGACTTACAGGGGACTATGATTAAATTTATTTTAAACCCTAAATGGAGGAAAAGGTTACTCTGCCTGTCTGGCACTTGATTTCATTACTCAGTCTCTTTCCTAGTAATGGGAATTTTGTTCACTGTCCCTTGAAAGATATCAATCCCCTGAGCTCACCTGTTCCCATTAGCCGTACTTTTGATCATTGGCTCCAAAATGAATCATGTGAAAATGTCTACTGCTTTAAGTGGAGTCCCTTTCAAGTAGCCAGGGGATAAAATGCATTATTCAGTACATTCTGTAGCCTCCAATGCTTGCAGAAATTTGGGATATGCACTGGCTCTGCTTCAGGAAAGATTTGGAAAGGAAGCATATGTGGCAGTTTGTATTGAAGAGCCCTGGGGAAGGAAATGCATAACAAACAGCAAGGACAGTCAGAATGAGGGGACAGAGGTCTGAAATCTCAGCTCTGGAATGCAGTCTCCTCCACACACTGGAAGAGCTTGCTGTAAATGCAGCAATGCCCATGTTTCCCAGGTGATGCTGATTTTTGTATTTGGAGTTCAGAAATTATGGGTCTAGAGATTCCACACATTTCCTATGTATATACATATATGAGGTGTCTTTATAAAAATGTATGCACTCTAATTTTAAATGAAGCAGAACAAAATGAAGATGAGCAGATGATAGAGCTTTGGTGGTACCTAAAGGCATTTTCAATCTTGCTTTTTAACAGCTGCATTCAGATATGACTTGCATATCATGCAGCCTCCCTCTTTTGAATGTATTGACCTGGGGCATTTACTAGTTCACAGAGTTGTGCATCATCACAATAAACTGTAAAACACTTTCATAACAAAGAAAGAAACATAACTTCTAAGTCCTGCTAAGTCCCCTCTCACACATCACTTCTCCTCTTCCTGCTATTGGTCTCAGTCACTTAGATACTTAAACAAAAATCTATATATTTGCCTATTCTGTATAGAAATACAGGATTCTCCCCATGTTGATTTGAATTATATTCAGCTAATGGTGATGACAAATGCCATCTCCCAGATATTTAATCCTTCCTTTTAAACATAAAAGTTAAGATCTCCAGCCTTCTTAGAGTTAGTGAGGACGTGATGGACTTTGGCAGGACAATATGAATAATGGTGACTGACAGCATTTGAGAAACCAACACAAATGTGTGGAATGGGCAAGAAGCTCTCATTAACCCATATGGGAAATTGAGAGTCTATAGGAAAGGAAATGTTCACTATTATTTGGGGATTTCTTATTACTGAAGGAAGATATATCCTAACTTGACTTATAAATAAATGGTAGCTCACTGTGTGTACTTTGGCAAGGCATCACTCTTACCATCATTAAGTGAAAAATGTAACTAACTCTGTAAAAGAGCCCAGCTTACTTCCTGAATAACACTCACTCAAGGAACATGGGTTGACTTTGTTTCCAGAGATGTATCCATATAATGTTTATGAATGTATTTCTAGTATCATCCAAAGCAGGAAAATAACTTCCTACAAATAGGTTAAGGTTTGTGAAAGGACATTTAGAGAGGTGCAAACATGAATTCCATGCATCTTAGTAAATCTAAAGTACTGACTCTTGAAATTAGGAGTCTCATAACTGAAAATGGAAGACAGTCATATCAGGCACACATTGGTCCACTTAAGAAATGAGTTCAACAGATAAAGTGATCTCTGTTTCTTCAAGAAGCTAGTAGTGTAGTTAAAGAAGGAGAAATACTATAGGGCACAGAATGCAATAGAGTTAGGGGAAGGCAGATGATGAATTGTACAATGGTTAGGCTTCATAATTCTATTTAATTTAAGTCTCAAATGACAAGTAGACACCAGGCAGACCAGAAAACCAGATGAAACTATGAACAGAGATGTAAGGGCTACTCCATGTTGGAGGACTGGCTAGCTACAGAAGTCTGACATTAAAGAAATGGGCATGAAATGTTTAAAGTTGGGAGCACACCAGTAAGTTAGATTGAATGGCAGTGTTTGTATTTAGCCATGGCATACATGAAAGTTGTCTTAGATTCACATTTTTTTTAAGGACTTAACCAAATGTATGTTTACGAGTGAGATGTGGAAGACAGGGAGCACACTTAGTAGATGGTGAAATTTCCTCTGTGGGAAACCACAAAGACTGGAGCAGGGTAGCTATTAGGAATACAGATAAGGATGTGGCCATAAGAGCTGAGTCTGAGTAGAATCTAGCAGATCAACTGCATATTAAATGGGAAACACAAATGAAGAAAAAAAGTTGTTAAATTTTCTCACTAGAGCAAACCAATGGATGATGTTGACATAATCCAAATGGGAGCGTAGGTTGGGGAAAAAAGAAACCACAACAAAACTGAAATATTTTGAGTCGAGTACAACATACATTTGAATATGGATTGTTCATATCATTAGGGGATATAAGAAGTACATGTAATAATCTCGAGTCACAAGAATGAAGCAAAACCTTGTGATTCTTACCACATAAGTTTAGAACCAAATGTTATCAGTGGCATAGATGCTACCTTCCTGTTCCTTTTTAAACTGCCACACCTTCTTTTCATAGCTTCACTACTCATGGAGAGGGTCTTACAGAAACAACTTTGAAGTTTGCTGAAGTATATAGCATACCATGAAACTTTCATTCATTATTATGTTCGTTTGGAATTTATCCAGTTGCTGTAATTTATTCATTTTCTCTGCTGTTTAAGGAGTACAAAGACTGGTGAGATTATGATTTATGCCTGCTCGGCTTGGTGCACTTGGATTACTTGGTGATTTTGAAGCTGATCTAAACATGTTTGCTTCTGTCTCTTGGTTTTCATCCTTTTGCCTTTGAATAACAGGTCCTGTAGTTCTAAAGTTAAAAGGAGATACTTGACCTACAGTCTAGATCTGGGACCCTTTGATAAGCATGTGGTTTTTAAAGGCCACAGACTCAACTGAGATGATTTAATCTGTGCATACAGAAAGGAATCAGATCTGAGATCAAAATTCTCTCCATCACTAACCATTGAGATAAGAAGCTATGTGATTAAAGGAGTTCTCGGAGGGATAAAGGGTTAGCAGCCAGTAGCAGGGGAGTTACTGCCATAGGCCATTGTAAATCCAAAACCTACATTTCAAAAGCAGGGGACATGGGGATGGATTTGTTTACTCTAAGAACATCACCTTGCCTGGCAGTGGTGATGCACACATTTAATCCTAGCACTCGGGAGGCAGAGCCATGCAGATTTCTGTGAGTTTGAGGCCAACCTGGTCTACAGAGCAAGATCAAGGACAGTCAACAAAACTACACAGAGAAACCCTGTCTCAAAAAAACAAAAAAAAAAAAAAAAAAAGAACATCACCTCAGTGAAAGACAGCTCATCCAAGAGAGCAAGAAGAAATTAAATAATGAAGTAACGTAGAAGTAATGTAATAATGTAATAAAAGTAACTGCACAAGGAAAATATGTTAATATTAAAGGAAGCTTTCTTGTTAAAGAGAGGCCAGAAAGTTGAAGTTGTTTATTAAAGATTTTGCCAATTCAAGAATACATTTCAGCTCTGTGAATAATTTTCGACTTAAGCGAACCACTTGTATTTTAATAATCAGAGGAACAATGGGGGAAAAAAAGAGTATAGCTATGTCCCTTAAAAACAACCAACAACAGCAACACCAGAGGACATTATTTGTTTGCTCTTCACACATTTTTCTAAAGTTTTCTTGTTTCGTCTTCACAAAAGTTATAGGGAGAAACTGTTTTAGCATAGATGATAGGAACTCAGTACATGAGAAGAGAGATCTGGTAGATGACAGTGAAACGAATGAGAGCGATGTTGAGAAGAGAGCAGATTTCAGATTGTTTTTGAAGACAGATTACAGAGGTTGTTGATAGACCAGATGTGGTCTGTGAATGGGTAGTGGAATAAAAGACAGCTCCAGAGTTCTTATACTAACAACTGAAAGAATGAAGTTGATATTTACCATGATGAAGACCTGGAAAAACAGGTGCTGTGGAGGAAATAAGGTTTTGATATGCTAGACTGTGATGTCTATTAACACTCAAATGGTGATGGGAAGTAAATGAAGGGAAATATCGAGGGGTTCAGGCGACAAGCTCAGACTCAAGATTTGAATGTATATGTGGTCAATGGACAGATGAAGAGATGCAATCACATGGGAAATTACCATAGATAGAGAAGAGATGGTGTGTGTCATGGGACCTGTAGAGTAGAGTGGATAAGAAAGAATAAGGGAACAGGAAGCCACCCAGTTGGGACAGGAATGAAGAGAGTGGCTCCTGGATGAAAGAGGTTAAAACATCTCAAGGAGGACAGAGAAGTAAACTATCAGAAAGCTCAAGTTCAAATAGAAGCAAGAGTAGGAAATCAGCACTAGTACCTCATACGGGGCCTATTTGCCACCCTGAATTTGCATCACTTGTCCTCTGGATTCTTATGACAGGTCACACTTGGGAGGGGAGCAGGAAAGGATGTGTCCAGCCAACTGGAAGTCCCTTGGTTCTCACCAGAGCCAGAACCTTCAGGTGGTTCATTAATGAGAAGAGTTGTTCTTTGCTCATCTCTTGATGTAAAACTGTTTTTTTTTTTTTGTGTGTGTGTGTGTAAAAACAATTTATCTGAAAGTGAATATTTGAGTTTCAGTTCCTGTAAAGAGGAGGGCTTATGGACCCCTACATCCCAGTTTGGAATAACTGTAGATTTGTAAAATCTTATCCAAATCTTCTGATGCATTTTTTCCACGCATTTCTTTTTTAAAATATATTTATTTATTTACTTTTTAATTAAGTGTATAAGTATGTGTCAGGGGATATATACATGGGCGCAGGTGTTTTTAGGAGGTGTCAGATTCCCTGAAGCTAGAGTTACAGATGGTTGTGAGCCACCTGACATGGGTGCTGGGAATCGAACTCAGGTCCCCTGGAAGAGAAGTACATGCTCTAAACCACTGAGCCATTGCTCTAGCCCCACCTACTTTTCTTTTTAATTTCAATTTTAATTTTTTAAATGAAAATAGATTCTTCTCTTATACGGTACATCCCAACCACGATTTCCCCTCCCTCCACTCCTCCTTGCTCTCTCCACTTTCCGTCTCCCCCAGAACCACTCCCCCCAACTCTGTTTCCTGTTCAGAAAAGAGCAGGTTTCCAAGAGATGACAGCCAACAAGATAAAACAAGATACAATAGGACAAGGTGAAAGTCCTCACATCAAGGCTGGACAAGGCAACCCAACAGGAGGGTAAGAGTCCCAAGAGAAGGCAAAAGAGTCAGAGATATGCCCATTCCCACTGTTAGGAGTCCCACAAAAACTCCAAGGTAACAGCCATAATATATATGCAGAGGACCTGGTGCAGACCCAGACAGGACCCATTTCTTGCCGTTTTAGTCTCTGTGGGCCCATGTAAGCCCTGCTTCATTAATTCAGGCCCATGCTTATTTCAATAGAACAGTAAAACTAAAGATAAATAAATATCTTTATTTCACTTAAATAAAGATATTCAGTTTTTCAAAAATGCCCAGCTTGGTGTCCACAGAAACAACTATTTTTACGTGTAGTTTATTGATTTATAGACTAGGTACAATGTGAACATGTAGGTTTAGGACAAAAACAATTCTTTCTTGGTAAGACTATTAGGAGAAAAGAAATTGTAGATGAGTAACTTGCTTGCCTGTGGTACTGTGTATTTTGTAGATATCTGTCAGATGGTTTCATAAGAGAAGAGAAGAATATGAACTTAAGGAAAATTAGATAGACAGTGGTGGTACATGCCTTTAATCCCAGCACTCAGGAGGCAGAGGCAGGCAGATCTCTGTGAGTTCAAGGCCAGCCTGGTCTACAGAGCAAGTTCCAGAACAGATAAGACTATTATGTAGAGAAACTTTGTCTTGGAAAACCAAAAGAAAAAAATAAATGAAAAGAAAATATTGAACCTATTCATGAGCTAGAATGCAAGAACATTCATGTGGAAGACTCACACACCTTGTCAAAAATCACTTGTTGGTCCAGTACTTAAAACTAGATTCTCAGCTGATTTTCTTAATTTAAAATGTCCACAATATACAATTCTGTCAAATGATTTGTTCAGTGACAAAAAGGGAAAATGACTGCTAGTGTGGCATTAATTACACAGACGTTGTATTGAATGAAAGAAGCCACACACAGAAACCATTTCCATGACGTTTTACAACAAAGTGTATCTAAGGTCCTTGATGGCGATGCAGAATTTCTTTCAAAAAGTAATTATCTTTTTGTGGATTCAGGAGAATGATTGGAAAGGGCCACCAGAAACTTCTTAAGGTAGAGAAAATGTTCTGTACATAGACCCATACGCAGTTTACATTATGTAGGCATAAAGGGTAAAATATCTAAATAAGAAATGATTTTCTAAACATGTAAGGTCATAACATGACAGCACTGAGCTCATACCCCAAGGTTTCTATTATCAATTATTCTTACTCCTAAAGCCATAGGTCTTGAGTCCAAAACTCTTAGAACATCTTAGCTCCCAGCTCTAGGCAAGTATCATGACTCTCATAACCAGATTAATCTTTGTCTCTTTGGAGATGTACTTAATAACAATTAGAGCTAACAGTCATGTTCTGCCTGAGAAAACTCAGCATCTTTCTAGAATAATAGGACCTTTGCTGAGTATTGATGAGGTGTACAGGAGAGGAGAGTAATTTTAAGATCTGAATTATGTGAGAACGTTGCTCTTGTAAGAACAGTTCTAAAAATCCAGAATGAGGTTAAGAATCAAGACTTCAGAAAATCAGGCTTCAAAGCTTATCCGAATATAAAGTCAGTCCAAGGACACTTTTGACAATAGTGTCCACATGATTGATGCTGCTGAGTTGATAATGGAAGGCAATGCCCTTACAGGAATGGCATTTTGGCAAAACACAGTGTCTTCTGACTAACAGTTCATTTTTTACACAGTTCTATTCATAGACTGCATGCTTACACAAACTCATTAGTCTGCTGTTTATCATATCTAAGTCTATCTATAGTTTCTAATTTTAAAGGCTTGGATTTATATGCATAGACATGAAACACTACACACTTAGAGTATTTTGGTCTTCAAAGCATATGAGACAATCAGGAAAAGTGAAGTTGTCTTTATCTTGTATCTTGTTATCCTAGATGTCCTGGACGAGCTGCAGAGATCCATCACAAATGAGAGTGTAACACCAATGCCATGGGAGAAGCAGAGGCTCATTTGGGTGGTGATAGTTTACTGTGTATTCAAAGTACCAGAATCCCTGATTGTGAAATTTTTAGTGAAGCTGAATCTTCATGGTAATATCATGTATTACTCTAGAATACATTGTAAACCATCATTGGCTGAAATGAGTATCCTAGGAGACATGAAATATCCTCTTACTATGTCTTGGGACATTTACCTCATTCACAACACTCAAAACCAGGATGTTCCTGCTGACTTTAATCATGAATTGAAGGGAAGGTGGATCAAGGCAAGTAATAGTTTGTTAGAGACTATCTCAGTTACTTGAGAGAGTTAGCTGAACAGAACCAAGAACGGAGAACTTACTGCTTCTGATTTTCTCTACAGCACGCATGGCAATTCATTTTACTTCCCTTACTCAATTGCTAAGGGTGATATAATAAAGAATTCAAACCCCAATGACTTAAATAACAAAAATGTACTGCTATGGTTTTGGAAGTCAGAAGTCAAGATGCAGGCAACACATACTGCTAATAGTAAGAAGGCTTTTTCCCCCTGTCTGATTTATTCTATTTCAAATCAGGATACAAGGATTTATTGCCTCTCTTCTCCAGCATAAAGAAATTGAATAAGTTCGTATATGAAAAGCATCCACAGGGTAGCCAATAAATGTTAATGGTTACCAGAAAGCTGTCCATGTGACCCCTGAAATGAAGGATAGCATTGAGGTTTTGCAGAACAGTCAGCCAGAGTACAGCCTAGAGGAGGATGGAAGGATGGGCAATGTGTGCTTTGAAAACTACATTGGCCCCAAGGACAGCCATTCTTAGTTGCTCGCTAAACTATGTTCTAAGAATAGCTTTTCTGAAAGCCAATAAAGCTATTTACTAAGAATAGTACTGAGATTTTGGTTACACTTCTGAATCTGAATGGTAGAGCAGCATCAGTGTGAAATGCATCCCACAGCTTATGTGTCTGATCACTTGATCTCCAGCTGGTAACCACTATTTTGAAAGGTCATGAACATCCAGGAAGATGAAGCCTTTCTAGAGGAAGTGGAACACTGCCCTGGATGTTTGATAGCCTGATTCTATTTTCTGTGTGGTTTCTGGTTCACAGATACAATGTGTCACTGCATACTCCTGCCTCCATGGCTTCCCTGTCATAATAGACTATATTTCCCTTCAAACTGTGAGCCAGGATAAATATTCCTCCTAGAAGCTGCTTCCTGTCAGGTTGGCCACAACAATGAGAAAAGTAACTTGGACAAATAGCATTTTTCCTACGTCATTTATTCTGGAATTTAACTGTACCTCTTGAGATTTGGGATCTATCTAGGTTGCTGTAACCATTCTTTCCTTAATTTGTTTTTTCATGGGCTGTCTATGGCTGAAATTATTTCTTACCATTGAAATTCTGAGAACTATTTTGGAAACAATACCAGAGCTGTTGTATTGTTGTGTACTTTCTGTAATGCAGGGTCTTATATTGGTACTTCTCAATGCATTGAGATAAAACATTTAGGATACTTGGATTGTTTTATTCTGTCTCCTAATTTTCTGTTAAACCTGGTACATGCAACATTTCCAAGATTTCCTGTTTTCAGTACTGACATTGGACTTCTGTTGAATGAGGGGTACTGGGTCAAATTGAATGGGAGAAACAGATAAGCAATGAGGACTTTGTTGAAAGACGCAACCACAAAAAAAAGCATCTGAGGTTTCTGGAAACAAGAAGTTCAGACAGTGGGAATCCCTCTAAAGATAAAGAATAAAAGTACAATTATAAAATGATAGGCCCCCCAAACTTAAGCTTCATTAGTTTCATAGTAGAGTCCTGCCCACAGCTAAGGTGTGTGATTCCATCTAAGCAATTCCTTTGTTGTCTCCCTGGAGGAAGATATGAAGGCCATAAAGCAAATCCTAAACACATCTGCTATCTTTCATTTGACACAGTAGGGAGGGTCAGTCCCTCTCTAATTTCTAGTGGAAATGTTAAACAGGAGGCAAGCACCATTGCTACCCCAAGAGAAGGTTCACCTCGAATTTCCAAATGCTGCATAGCCCTTCTAGTCTCATTGCAAGCATGGCTTGTCCTCTTCACACACAGTGTATCTTTCAGAAATAGAAATGTAGCATTGTAGAATACATGACCTGGGAATAATGTTCTAATTGTCCAATTAAAAATCTGTTGTATTGCTAAATGAAAGGAGCCCCTAATCAGGAAAGGCTGTAAACTATAGAATTCCAAATGCAAAATATTACAGTAAAGCAAGAGTTAGCTCAGTGAAAAGGCCAGTGTTTGCCAGGGGCTCAGGGAAAGGCAGCTTAATAGACTGCAGAAAAACTGCAGGGCCCATAAACTGCTCTGTGTGATTCTGTAATAGTAGGAATGTGTCATTATGCATTTGTCAAAACATAGATATCTAAGTCCATTCACTCATCTGTAATGAAGTATTCTAGACTAGGCAGTGTGTGCACAACAGAAATATATTACCCACTATTCTAAAGGACAGGAAGCCACAGAGCAAGGTGCAGGCAGATTTGGCAGTATGTGGTTAAGACGGCTCTGTAACCTGGGCAAAACAGAGAAGGAGCTCTATGAAGTTGGCTACAAGAACTCTAATCTCATTCCCAAGGGCTTTGCTTTCAGAATTTTGTCACCTCCAAAAAGTTCCATCTATTAAAACCATTGCATTTAGATTGGGTTTTATGAGGCATGAATTTTGTAAGAACACAAATGGCTGGATCAAAATCACTGGGAGTGTGTAAAGATGGGAATAAATACGACTAGAATACAACACTAGGAGTAACATCATACATAATGTATGGATTTTGAATGATATTGGAGGGAAAAATCTTTCTTTCCTAGTATCCTGAATTAAGTACACAAGGCATTGTGAAATAGAATAAAAAGGAAGCAATTATTAAGCAAAGAAGTATACAACTGTGCTGGCTAGTTTCATGTCAACTTGACACAAGCTAAAGTTATCTGAGAGGAGATAACCTCAACAAAGAAGATGCCTTCATAAGACTGGGCTGCAGACAACCCTGTAGGGCATTTTCTTAGTTAGTGATTGATGGGGATAGGCCCAGTCAATGGTGGGTGATGGTATTTCTAGGCTGGTATTCCTGAGTTCTGTAAGAAAGCAGGCTGTTCAAGCCATGATGAGCAAGTCAGTAAGCAGCACTCCTCCACAGCCTCTGCATCAGCTCCTGGATCCAGTTTCCTGCCCTGCTTGAGTTCCTGTTCTGACTTCCTTTGATGATGAACTGTGATGTGGAAGAGTAAGCTGAATAAACCCTTTCCTCCCAAGTTGCTTTGGTCATGGTGTTTCCTTACACCAATAGTAACACTAACTAAGACAATAACCTTCATTAATACTGACATACATAGTTTTTTCACAGCAAAGAAATTTAAGCTCAAGTAATTAGATTTGTGGAGGTGATTAAATATCATTTTGACAAAGGAAGGGATTTGGGCTTCAGGGGATAAGATAAATTATTGGTGATGGCTAGGAAATATATGGGAAGGGGGTGTCAAGCCAAAGGATGGTAAAGCTATTTATGAAGATAGTGTCTCTGTCACTAGTGTTACTCTCCTTTTCTTGTGCATTGTTAGAAAAAGAAATGCATCCTCTGTTTTTAGTTGGATAACAAAGGTCAGAGGACTCTTCTCGATCCTCTCACTGAAGTGTCATAGAACGGGTTTGTCTCTTTAAGAGACAATAGTGTATCTGTATGGCATATTTCTTGGAACAAATACAATACTGTGATGTAGTGTGTTGATAGTGCTAGGGATCTTGGGGATTCTTAAGGATGGATTTGTTCCCTCATGGACAGCTTTGTGCCTCCAAGTCTCTGCTATTATTGAAAAAGAAAATACCACAACTGCTCCTCCTAAGACCTTCTAATTTAAAAACAAAACAAAACAAAAATGTGGAATATTTTTGGCCCTGGAAACAGACATGACATTGTAATCTTCTCCAAAGATCAGAACACTATGTACAGCTTTCTTCTCTCTTAAGAGTTCCTATAGCTTTGTCTGTCAGTCACCTGGCCAGAAGTCATCTCCAATAAAGCTAATTCACCTGAAGACTTGCTAGTGTCATCAGTAAGAGGAATAATTATCTCCTCAATGAGTAAATGTACTTTTACTTCCCAAAGCATCCCCCTAAACGCAATAGCTTGCAGATCTTCACTGTTCCACCTACCTGCTTTTTTGAGTCCTAAACACAAATGCATAATTTTTTTCCTTCTCTTTTTTCTTTGTCGTTTTCCAAAAGTCTAACCTATTGGTGAAATTATTTAGGCCACTCCACGTAGTTAAAAGGAGATTTATTTAATGGCGTAACTTACAAATTAAGGGATAGGTAGGTCGCGGGGTCTGGGGAAGGTGTATCGCAGTCCAGCGGTGTTCTCTGGAGCTCTCCTCTGTCCACCTCCACCATCCAGCGTCCTGGAACCAAGAGAGCGTTCGCCTATCCCGATCTCGGGTCCCCAGGCGCCTCCCTTTGCCCCGCCTTGTAGGAGTGACAGTTGCCGAAGTCTCAATGGGGGTTGGAACTTCCAGAAGAAAGCTGGAATGGCTACCCACTACATAACCATGATCTTCCTGCCTGAGCAGAACTTTTCCTGATATTCTGTCTTTCCTCAGCTTTTTTTCTGAAGGCTCTACCTCCTTCATCCATTTGCTTGATGACTTCCATTGCTGATCACACCAGCTTTTTCTGAACCCTAACTCAAAAGGTATGTCTTTTTCTATACCTTTTCTCTTACTCTTTATACAAGGCAGGTATTGAGATCTACCTTTGCCTGTCCTGTTTTTTTTTAAATCTCTTATGAGATAATCCTTGAGCTTCCTTCTGAGTCTGTTTTAAATTTATTTTATTCATGAGACTATGACCTAAGAGAGAACCACTATTTCCCCAATAACAGCAGCAGGAGAGGCTGTGGATGTGTAAGAGCTATTGGGAAGACTTGGTAAATTTTGTATTTTATGCCCAATTTTGTTTGAGCATAAAATTAATCTAAATGGTAGTCTTCTGATAAATCATAAAATAAAGATTGAAGGTAAATCTAAACTTGGGCTTTATTTTAAAGTGTTTTTGAAAGAGGAAGAAAGGAATTATTGCAAGAAGGAAGTCTTTCTAAATAATGTGTCTTCAGGCATCTGAGAGCTTACACAGGAAGGAGCTTCTCTTTCATGCATGGAAAAAAAGATTAAGGAAAAAGTAAGTGTAGGGCAGTGAGATGACCAGGTGGATATGGTGTGATTAATAATTTAAGAAGTAGTTTACCCTCAGCCTTTTCTGAGAGAGACCAATAAAGAGAAGCTGTATGATGTTTTAGACTGAGATACATTACAGGTCAGAGATCTGAGGAGAAGATGGAAAAAAAAATGCTTAACCAAAACATAATCAAATCAAGTTAGTGATCATGTGGCTTCAGTTAATGATAGGGCACCAAGCGTCCAGCTCATCATCTACGTAGTGAAGAATAAAAATGAGCAAGCATTTGGTCTTGTCCTAGGAGATAATGATGATATCCTTGAGTTTTATCTGACTGATATGAAGAAGGGTGGTTCTTTTCAATAAGCAATTTTATTAAACGTTCCAATCCAAGTGCAGACTATTTTACCAGCAGCTCCCCTGATTATGCCTTGAAAGGAAAATGGTGATGTCAAATCTAGACAAGGATAGCCAGAGAGACTCAGAGCACTTCTTCCTAAACAGACATCCTCTCAGATGAGGCCATGACAGAGGCTAGAAGACAAAGTGGGAAACTATCAGGCCTTGATTCACTTACTTCACCGTGTGTAAAAATACTTCACTCCAAAGAAGAGCAGATATGAAAGAAAGGACAAAACACCAAGTCACTGGCACACAGTCAAAAACTTAAATATATTTGCCATTCATCCTTCAAATCTCCATGACAATAAGTGCAGTGGAAGTCCAATCATCCACTCAGATCTGGGAGAAAAGCTTAGTGCAGAAACTATTGTATACAATGGGATTCTGATGTTTCTTTATCCAAAAGTAGTTGACCTTAAGTAAATACTATGCATTAAGGAGAATGAAAACGGAATAAACTGTTTCTTACAAAGATAGGATGGCACATATTTTAAAATTACTTCCAAACAAGCTACAACATACCAATGAAAATGAGGGTGTAGTTATAAAAACGCAATGTGTACCCAAGTATGTCAAAAGAGAGAGAAGAAAGAGGGAGATTAAATATTTAATGTTGCAATATACAACCATAGTTTAGAAATGTATCTTCTGAAGAATAACTAAGAAATCATACCCAGAATTCCGTAACAGTTTTCTATACCTTTTTGTATCCAATTCCCCTAAATTAATAACATTTTCTCAGAATCTATGAATTAACAACACAGTGTCAGGTTTTACAGCTCCCTGCAAGTTGTGTTTAACATAGGTATTATAGTAGATGTTGTGAGGGGAGGAAAATGGGACACAGTCTGGATGCTGGGTACAAAGGCATACTTCTTAAGGGCATTTTTTTTTTCTCCTAAACCTGGTTGTTGCTTACTGGTATCTTCACTTGATGGATTTTTTTTTGCCAGTATGTAGAGTTCTTATTTTCTCACAGTCTGTTTTGTATCATCACCAGTCTAGACTGGTTTTACTGAAGACTATGGGCTCGGTGGCTTAAGCAACAGAGTCTTCGTTTCTCACTGGAAATCTAGGGTCAAGAGGCTGGTAGATTTGGTGTATGGATGATAGCCAGCTTCCTAATTCCACAGCCACCTTCCCCTGGATGTTCATAGCATCTCTCCTTAAGGAAAAAAGTTCTTGAGAAAAAATAATGATACATTTCCCCCTCTCTGCATATAAAATTATTAATGCTATCACAGCTACCTCCACTACCTATCCAAACTTCACCACCCCAAATTTCCAGCTCTTTATACCCCTTGTGTGGTCTATGCCTTTAATCTACAAATGCCATGCAGTGAGGTGGGAGAAGACTCATTTAGCCTATATAAGCATGTTACATATTAAGGGCAGAAAAATGTTTTTACAACTATTAAAGTCATTGTAAGGTTTTTTTTTTCATTTCAGATTGATTTTATTTTCAACAACATCAAAGTGCTATGTAGGAAAATTCAGCCTATACAGTTCCACATTACCCAGTTGCCAGACCTTTGCACAGATTGCTAGGTCTCTTGTGGCATTCTGAGGCTGTTGGCTTTCCAGGTCACTTGCTGAAACACTGCAGCTCTCTAAGGTGCTTTGCCCTGGCTCAGTCTCAGTCCTGGCCTTCTCTTCCACCAGGCAGTGGTAGTGACCAAACAGTGACTTCTTATTGTTTTTTTGTTGTTTTTTTTTTGGTCTTTTTTGTGGAGGTTGTAGTTTTCTCAGAAGCCTTTCTCTTTGGGCTCTGTGGTCAGGTTTTCTTGACCTTGGTAGTCACCTGCACCATTCTACAGCTTCTGGAATTGGGTTCACCATCCTTCTTGCCAGCAGTTCTGATTTTTGTCTCACGGCGAGTTTTGGCTTTCTTAGACTTGGTACCTGAAGTTGATGGTTTGATATTTTTTGGTAGCATCCTGGGACTTCTTAGTTGCCTTAGCTATACTGAAGCTTGGCTTGGTCTCATAAGTGTTTTTTAAAAAAGAATATTGTATAGCAAAAAGACATCTTTAAGTAAAATTTTAAAATCTAGGCTTGATACTTTGTGACAGTGATGTCTATAAAATGCAGACAGTAAATGTTTACAGTGCTGTGAGTCACACAACTTCTGTTACACCTTCTTAACTCTTCAACAGTAGCATGAAAGCAGAGAAACAAAAACAACAAAAAAACTCATAATGGATGAGCATGCCTGTATCTCAATAAAACTATTGACTAAAACAAGTGCAGGCGAGATTTGTTCTGGAGGCAATCAGTTGCTGAACTTGTGTTTTGACTGATTACTCTGGGATCCACATTTGGATTAAAACTGGAGAACAAAGGGATCTGATTTATAGAGGGGACTTGTAGCTTGTAAGAACCTGAAATTTCTATGATGACAAAAGCAAGAATGAATGAATGATGGCTTGAGAGGTGTATATTGGATATTAAAGTAAATGATTGTGCCAGTGTTTGGGGACTCCACTGTTGTGAATTTATGAAGGACTACAAAGTAAAATTGGGCTGTAGAAAGGATGGATGAAATGGGATGAAAATAAGATTTACTTAAGTGAGAAGGTCTTGAAACGAAGGGCTAACATTTGGAGCCTTGCTTGTTACATCAAAGGTACTGTATTTATTGGAATCTGCTTTCCTGAAACTTCAGTTCTTCTTTTTTTAATTTTTTTTATTTTATAATTTAATTTAATTTTACATATCAGCCACGGATTCCCTGTTCTCCCCCCACCACCACGCCTTCCTCCCAGCCCAACCCCCATTTCCATCTCCTCCAGGACAAAGCCTCCCCTGAGCATCTACCAGGTTGAACTCAGTTCTTCTTTTGAAAAGCAGAATAAGTAACGACTAAAGGGTTCAGCTCTGAAGCAAGAATCTCTGGGCATTAATAAGCTGTGCACATCCCAGCCATGTATGGTGCCTGAGCTACCACATTTGTAAAAATGGGGTTGTTGAAAGTTACCTCTCAGGCAGCTGGTAGGAAAAGTTTTTAGAACTATACCTGTTACCCATCAAGCCAAATTTGTACTGTTCATGTATTTTTAAATGTGTGGCCTTTCACTGGAGCATGGTCAATTTATCAGGGGCTGTACTCTTAGTGAAAACCCACTCTCCATCCTACCCAGCAACCATTAACTTCCAATAATTCTTTGTCTAAGGGTGATATTTTGAGACCACCCTTTTCTCCATGTTGGGATTTGATCTTGCTTGATCTTGTACAGGTCTTATGCATGCTGTGACAACTTACATGAGTTCATGTGTGCAAATGCCCTATGTGTCTAGAAGACACTCTTTGTTTGTAGTTATCTACCACTTCCGGGGCTTGCTCTCTTTCTATTTCCTCTTCTGCAAAGACTCTTTCTACAATTAAACTGTGTCTACGGTCATCTGTTCAGAACTGTGTCCTCTCCTCTATCTACACCCCATCTTTCTGCCCATGTTATTTCCTGGTACCCACAGCATTTAGAGTTTTAGATCATTCGGATGATTCCCTCTTTAGATAGTATTTTCTATTATTATTCACCTTTTTCTGTCCCCATGAGATGAGTTTGGTCCCCACTTCCATCTCCATCCTACCTAGCACATGCTTATATTATCTCACGTTTTGTACACTTACAGGCATGAATGCTTCTCTTCCACAAGAATTTGCATGACTACACCTTTAATACTGAGTCATCAGGGCCAACCAAAACATCTGGCATCTTGGTGCTCAGAAGCATTGACTGACTGAATGAATGAATGAATGAATGTAAAAATGGTGGCCAAATAAATTGTCTTCGTTATTTTCCTGCATATAATAGTACCCCCACAAGCCTTTAATTTCCCATCTTTAGCCTGTGATTATTCTCACACACAGCTCTCCACACATCTTTTATGTCATCCTTTTCCTTCACACATCCCTCACCTTTGAGACCATCTGGTTTATTGTTACGTTGCTCTATTTTTAGAAAAATCTTTGAGCAAAAACTTCACTCCAAGCATCTCCTAGTTCCGGGATTAATTCTGCCATCTGGAACAAAACAAATCTATTCTTTGCTTTATAAGAAAAAGTATTTCCAGTGACAAATAATAGCACTACGTATTCATGGGATAGATTGTGATGTTATGAATATGTCCACATTGTGGAATAATTAACACAGACTGATGAATACATCTGTCATCTCATGTGCTAATCTTCATTGTATTATGAGAACATTCAAAATTCAGTCTTAGCAATTCTGAATTACACAGTACATTGTCATTAGCTCGTCACACTGAACTCCTGGAAGTCATTTATCTTATTTTATCAGCATCTCATCTTTCTCCAAATATCCCTCATCTGGCCTCTGGAAAAAAAAAAACATTCTAATCTCTACTTTTATGCATTTAACCTGTTAAGGTTTCTAATATTAAGTGAGTTGATTAGGTGGTTTTCTTTCTGTGTCTGGGCTACAAAATACCTCTTTGGTGTTACCAATGACAGGATTTCCTTCTTTTTAAAGGCTGGGTAGTATTCCATTGTGTGTATATATAACACATATTCTTTATTCAATCACTCCTTGTTGGAGACTTAGATCATTTCCATATCTTGGCTATTGTGAATAGTGGAGCTACAGTGCACGTGAGAGTACAGGCATATTAATTTCATATCCTTCACATACATACTCAGAAGTAGAATAAATGAATACTTTGTGGTTCTCATTTAAGTCTTTGAAGGAACTTCAGTCTTTTTTCTCATAATTTATATACTAATGCTCATTCCCCAAGACAACAATGTTCAAATAACATTGAACATAAAATCTACAAATCTCAGTCTCATATTCTCACATGTAAAATGTGATAAGACAAGCATATTTTGAATGAGAAGAGAAATTCAGGTGGATAAGTGAATACAGGGTGGAGAAACAGGAAGTTTCCTGGTAGAAATGATTGCATCCTGAACAAAAGACCTGTAGGGTAAATCTAGTCCCGAAGTGAGCAGGAAAAGTGTTTCAGGCAGAAGGTAAGGTCAATATCAGGGAATCTGGTGGAGGAAACTGGCTATGAGAAAGAACAGAAACACAATTCAGTGACTGGAAGAAGAGTGACAAGCTGAAGCATGGAGCAGCCCTAACAGCCCTAGTGTGGAGGGCTCTGGAAAGCTTATCAAGGAGCTGAGACTGTGACCCAACCACGACTTGTGAAGAAGGGGAGGGAAATCATGAGGTTTTCATTGTCCAACAATAGCATGTAATATCAAATATCATGGCCTTTCTATCTTTGAATTTTATGATGTCTCTTTTCTGGGTATATCACGTCTATATTTTCTGAATATTGTGACCATTTCTGATAGATAACTTAAACTAAAAATAGATGTGGGCACTGAGTTAGAGTGCCCTGTTTGTCAGTTCCGGCGTGCTATTCTATTGGGGTGCTTTCTGATACAGTGGCAAGTATCTCAGACTCTCACTTGGGTCCTGGAAAAGAAAGCACCTGTTTAAGGAATGCCCTGCCCTGTGTGACATGGCAGCTGGCTCTCTAAGCTGGTTGCCATGGCGGGACACCCTGACATTAGGGATATAGCAAACCGAAAAGGCTGATGATATTATTTGGTCCACTTCTTTAACGGTTTCCATCAGCTTTCTTTCTGCACCATCCTTTGCTGACAGATGGGACACACAGTCCCTCTGTAATTTCTTGTCCTTATTAAGACACAGACACATCTAGGGCTGTAGACACAAGAAAATGATTGAAATGTCAAATGTGAACTCTGTAACCAGAATGATATTCCTTAGAGGCCAATGCCTTCTTCCACTTTGTCTCCTGGGTGCGATTTCCAGATAGAGGTAACTCCAAGTACAAACTTTCTGAAAGGGAAAGTCAAGGCACTCTGACAACTCTGGCATGACATTCCTAGAGAAGCAGTGCTGTTCATGCCTAAGAGATGAGCTGACAGCACCTCACCAAAGCCCACTTTCTAAGTGGACCAGCTCCTCATGTCACCCTGCCCTAGGAAGATAAATATTAGTTCCAAGTATTTCCTTTCTCCTCTCCTCTCTGTTCTAATGTTTCTTTGGGGTTGTTTTAAATTTTTTAAATATTTATTTTTAAAAATATTTTATTAGATTTATTTGTTTTATTTTGTGTGTAGGAGTGTTTGCCTACATGTATGCATATGTGCCACATTAGTGCCCCGCGAATATAAGTTGAGAGCATCTGATCCCCTGGAATTGAAGTTGCCAATAATTGTAAGCCACTAAGTGGACCCTGAAAACTGAACCTGGGTATTCTACAGAAAAGTAAGTGCTCTTAACCACTGAGACAATCTCTCCAGCCCCAAGACGTATATTATTTTAATTATGCATGTGTGTATGTCTATGTATGGGTGATGGTACTTATGAGTACAGATACCTGCAGAGTCTAGGAGATGTCACCAGGTTCCCAATAGCTGGAATTACAGATGGTTGTGAGCTGCCATCTGGGTACTGAGAACCAAATTGAGGTCCTCTGTAGGAACAGCACCTGTTCTTACCCCCTGAGCATTCTCACTAGCCCAGACTGTTTGCTTATGTGAAATAAGATGTAACTGTGTATCCCAACCTGGTGGCAAATTTGTCAGCTTTTTGCTTCAAACTGTTGAGCATAATGATTACAGTAAGTGCTGCGTGCCTAACGCTCTGTCCCTTCTTGACTGCACCGCTGAGGTCCCACCTTAAACTCCAGCTACTCATGACTACTTGCTTTTCTCACCATATCCTTTTGCTTCCATGTTATTGGAACCAGGCTATCTCTTCTCCCACTATTTTTCAGTATGAGTAGAAAACATTGTACATTCGTTGTTGTAATTTTCTTTGGAGTGCCAACCAGTTCCCAAATAAAGACATAGAGACTTATGAGTTATGAATGCTCAGCCTTAGCTTAGGCTTGTCCCACTAGCTCTTTTAACTTAATTTAACCTGTTTCTATTCATCTACGTTTTGCCTCAGAGCTTTTTACCTTTCTTTCTTTCTGTATATTCTACTTTCCTGCTTCTTCTGTGTTTGGCTGGCTGGCCCCTGGAGTCTCCCTGGCATCTCTTTTCTTTCTTCTTTCCCCAGCCTGAATTCCTCTTCCTACTTACTCTTCCGGCTTGGACATTCCATCTATACCTCTTCCCTCACTATTGGATATTCAGCTTTTTATTAGACCAGTCAGGTGCCTTAGGCAAACAACGTAAAACAACAACACATCTTTACATAGTTAAGCAAATGCAGCACATCTTTGCATAGTTAAACAAATATTCTGCAACATACATAAGTTAGAAACTGTCTATTTATTGTTTAGACACGTTTCCATACTATATGACTGTAGACTTTGATGATCTTTGAGTCATTGTAAAGCTCTATAAACTAATAGAAAAGCACAAAATTCTTTCTCCAATGGAGGTTTAGTGACTTCTCTCCCTCACTCTCTAAATTCCAACTGCCAATTCAGTTCAGTATTTCTGATCTGTAAATACATGCTTTTTCTTCTTGAATTCATTGTACATTTTACCAGTTTAGTCATTAATAAATTGCACCAAATCTTTAATACATATTCCTATGTCTCACTGTGAGAATACACCGGTTACTTTTTTAAAGTGCTTTTTTACTAGATGACAAAAAACAAAACAAAAGAAAAGAAAGAAGATCTGTGCCAGACAGGCCTGCATATTATGGTCTGGATGCCATAGCAGAGACTTGTTCTTCTCTTGACCACATTGGCATTATTTAGATTGTTATAAATGGTGATTCAATAAAACTACTGAATCTGACACTCTAGAACAAATGTCAGAGATTTTCATCTTAATAAATCAATGCCCCAACAGCCATGACAAGTGATATAATGCAGAAGAAAGAACTTACCAATAACTTAAATGCTACTTGGAGAAAGAAATTAGTACAGAATTAACACTGTTGATGACATTCTGGTGTAAGCCAAAGCAGGTATACCAGTTCACACTTCAAAATGGTTATGAGCATAATACATAGCTCCCAAGCAAGATGTCTTACCTCTTTGAAGCTTAAGTTGGTGATACAGCTTCAATTTGTCTTCTCCAGAGTTTGTTGTAATTTAGTCCTTCAAGGTATGACTAGGTCATGAAAGCTACATTGTGAAGGATTGCTTAAAGGTCTTTATGACAGATCCCTTACTTAGCATTCTGCTCTGACCTTTCTGTCCTCCTCAGATGAGAGTGGTGTCTCTGGAAGATTCAACAACCAACAGGGTACCATTTGGGAGCACAGAGCAACCTTCACTAGACATCTGAACCTTCCAGCACTTTGATCAATTTTCTGTCCTCCAGAACTATGAGAAAATATATTTCAAGATTGCCAGGTACATGTCACAGCAGTTAAAACATGCTAAGACAATAGGTATGGCCAAGTTACATTAATCAATAAAATTACTAGAGGCTTGTGCTTAAAAGAAAATAAACAAAAAAATTCTATTAATTGACTCAATAAATAATGATTAAGCATCTGCACTGGGGAAATGACCTTGAAAATTTTCCTTTCTCTTGACAATTGTATTGGTTTTTAAGCAAGAACAAATAAATTCAGAATGAAATTGAAACACAAATGTGATATGTTGGGAATTCCATTGAGGCTATAATTAATTTTATCATTTGACAATATTTACCCCTCAAATATTTTGGTACTCACCCATATTCATGAGTTGTAGGATCTGTTTTTGTTTTTACAAGATACAATATCAGATTCTAATGGCACTAAAAAAATATAAATGAAAGCATTGACTAATTGAAATCATGTATAGCGAGTACTGCTATAGAAATCATGACAGATATCCAAAAGTGACCTATGACAGTCTTTGGATAGGCATAGAAGTCACACTGGAAGCCTTTCTTCAAGGAGGCATCAGAGATTTAAGGCCATAGGTAAAATCGAGCCACCATGCTATGGAAAAGTGGCTGTGTGCAAGAGCATGTTTTGAGAAGACCTAGGCTCAGCACCCTTCTGCATGTCACCCATGTGCGTGCCCAGATTCCAGAGGCAGATTCCTGACAGTAGATTGGTGTCTCACTGTTAGATTGCTCATTATCAGGTAGCTGATGAAAGTGGAAAATGCTTCACCTCAAAACCAGATGTTCACAAACATCTGGATGCTCAGTGTTTTATATTCTAAACAGCTGGTTTGATAAAGCTGTCTTTCCTCTCCACCTGCATGTCAGTTATCAAGCCTATCATTAAGTTCTGGAAGCTCCTGGATCTGTGGGGAGAGAAATGCACACATATTCTTGCCTGCAGCCAGGAGTGGGCTGGGAACCCCACTTGGAGGCAGAGCTATATTTAATTGGAAGTTTCATGGATCTTTAGGTTTATTGTGGATTAAAGCTGGCAGGCAGGAATGTTTCATTTCGGATGTTGCAGTCCCTCCCGATGGACATTTTATCAAATTTCTCCCTTATCCATGTGTTTTCAAAGTTGACAACTCCCACATAATTGCTAAGGGAAAACCATTCCATTCTATGATCATGACATGTACCACTGGTATATGATTCTCCATCAATGTTCATTTTCATTATTTTAAACACTAATTGTGCTAAAATAGATGATTTTGATACTTCAGGTATTCTCTAGCTCATATATTTCACACTTGAGAGCTGCTGAATTTATTGAAGCTATCTTTACCTCATCATATTTCCCTTTTTGGCTCTTCATAGTTGGTCTCTAGACACCCAAATATAGATAGAGGTCTAATACCAGTCTCCGAGTCATTCTGGATCAGATGCAGAATTTAACCAGCTGTTGCTCCCATATCTGAGCATTGCTGCTGTCATACAGCCTGAGGGACTTTATGTCTATCCGTACATGCTCTGCAACCAAGTGAGGCCATGAAATAGGCACAGAGGGGGTGGGCACAAATTGTGCCAAAGGAATTCATGGTTTTGCTAGAGAAAAAATTATTTTGACATGAAATAGCTACTCCATTTATTTTATGCATGATTTTTAAGTACTAATTGTGTATCCAACATTGTATTGGCTTCTAGGCTATTAAAGTTTGTGTGTAAACATTATAAATATAAACTTCAAAACCTTAAAATATAATGTTTAATATGCTTTGATTCTGAAATGTCCACAATAAGCTCATGACTGAGATATATCATCTTCAATTTGTGTCCTATATAATGAGCTATAGAACCCTCAATATGTGGAGCTGAGTGGGGGAAGTGAATCACTGGTAGTGGTACATTGAAGGCTATCCCCACATCTGCTTCCCATCTGTTCCTCTACTTTTTGATCAGCTGTTTTGAATGAGACTCTGTAGTGCTCTATTGCTGCCATATTGTCCTTACCAAAATTCCCTGAGAGTCCACTAAAACTATGAACTAAAATAAGTCTTTCCTCTTTTAGGTCATTGCTGTGGGATGTCTTTCTGTACACTGTGAATATGTGTTGCTCTGATTGGTTAATAAATAAAACGCTGATTGGCCAGTAGCCAGGTGGGAAGTATAGGTGGGGTGAGTAGATGAAAAGAATTCTGGGAAGAGGAAGAGCAGAGTCAGGATTTGCCAGCAAGATACAGAGGAAGCAAGATGACAAGGCAGAACTGAGAAAAGGTACCAAGCCACTTGGCTAAACATAGATAAGAATTATGGGTTAATTTAAATGTAAGAGCTAGTTAGTAATAAGCCTGAGCTAATGGCAGAACAGTTATAATTAATATAACCCTCTGTGTATTTACTTGGGGGATGTGAGTGGGAGAGATTTGTCCTGAATGCCAGCTGGCTGGGACACAGAGAAACTTCCAACTATAGGTCATGTCTGGCAGATATTTCATTAAAGTGATGATAAAAGTAAATAAAACAATGTTTAAATACTGTAATCATCACAATAAATGTCCTTAAAAGACAATGGAAAATTTAACATGAAACAAGAATGAGAATGAGATGTTAAAGGAAAAGACCACCATTTTGGTCATAAAATATAATTATTCAAATAAATAGTTCAGTAGATTAATTACAAAATGAATATGGCCAAAACAAATACACAGGAAGTTCCTGTTTCTCTGGGAAAGCTCAGCTCTGCTCTGAAGGACTTCCAACAGAGTGAGTCAGGCCCACTCACATTATCTAAAACAATGTCCCTACTTACAATGTGCTAATGAACTGTAATCCTGTGTACAAAATGTATTCACTGCAGCATCATGGTGTTTGATTAATATTTGAGGAGCTATATATAAAACAACCGCATTGAGTAGTAAAACTGATCTTCACCACGGTCAGGAAATGTGTGCTGAACTAATAGAGACATAAATGACTTAATAAAAGAGAATAGGGTTTCAACATCAGTGTAGTGTAATGAGGCTCTGCAGAGTAGTCTAGACAGGTCACCTAGTACAGAACATGGTTCTTAGTGGCCGCATAATGAATGTGGGTCTCCTTGTGGTTTCTTAGTGGATTTCTTAAAACAAAACAGAAGAAAAATAAATAAAATAGGGCTGGAGAAGTAGCTAGTTTTGTGGGATGCTTGCCTATCAGATTCAAAGTCTTGGGTTAGATCCTAAGCCTTGGGCATGATGACACATGCCTATAACCCCAACACTCAGAAAGTGGATATACATGTGATATACTAAAATACTTATCAAGTTAGAAGCCTGTCTGGGATACATGAGACTTTATACCAAAAATACAACAAAACATCAGAAAACAAAGCAAAGCAAAACAAATCCATTATCATGTCATCCTGTCAGCAATACACAATAATAACTCTCAATATTCCCCACACATTTTTGTCTTTATGGTCCCTGGTACCCTGATCACCTCTAAACATCCCCTTCTTTTGTCTTTCTTTTTCAGCATCAGCTTCATAAACACTTTCTTTTGGTTCTTCTTCTCTGATCTTCTCATTTCTGACTGCAAAAATCTTTTCATTTCTGATTCTTGCTTCTGCTTTATACTTTCAGAATTTTTTTCCTATTTATTTTTTCATGTGAAGACAAATCTCCCTCAAGACAAAGTTGTTTCAATCTTTCCTCATTGTTTTCCTGTAGCTACTTCCATGTAGATTTCTCTTCTAATCTTGTTCAAACCTTTGACACCACAGATTTTAATTCTTTTCTTTTCTTTTCCACCCACATAAGATGTTTGCTTAACAGTCTTGGTGCGTTAGAATTCATCCATATCTTGGTAGTGATTGGAAGAGAAGTGGATAGGCAGGGAGCTATGGTTACTCTAGCAAATACTTGAATGATGGAGATCATGACTGCCTTTCTCAGTGTGATGTCTACAAGGCTTAGCATGCAGAGTTGCAAGTAGTAGATTTAAGTAAAATATAGTAAATGAATGAATTGTTGTAAAGTAGAAGTTTAATAAGCATTACATTTATTCAAATATAGGTTTCTTTAATGGCCCATAAGATGTCTACATCCTAAGCCTTGGACCTGTGAATATTCCTTTGTGTGACAAAAAAAATTTACATAAACATAAACATTACAGATTTGAGTGAAGTTGGAGAGATTGCCCAGAATTATTCAAGCTAAATTTCATAATAAGAGCCATTATAACTGAAAGTAATGATAGATCTGTAGTGTCTGCACTTGAGAGGCAAAGATGGGAAGATGGCCCTGCATTCAAGGCTAACTCTATGTATTGAATTCCAGGTCATTTAGGGCTATGTAGTAAAAACCTCTAAAACCTTGACTTTAAAAATTAAGAGAGAAAAGCAGTGAAGTAAAAGCAGAATGAAGGTTGGAATGATGTTAGCTTGGCAGATGAAAGAGGGTCAGAGGCCAAGCAATCAAGGGATTCTAGCAGCTTTAAAAAAATGAAAGAGGTAGGTAAATACTGAACCAACTAATAAGCAATAATAAACATATTACATAAATAAGACACTGATACACTTAAAATATGTAGTATCAAATCTACCACCTTTCAAAGATCTATACTAAAGCAACCCCTACAACCTCCAAGGCCACCCAGAAGGTAATCTAAAATTAGATCTCATTTTTTTTTCATCCTCATCATCTTGTTCAAGGTTTCCAACAAAATTCCCTGTCTACCCTTTGTACTATTTTATCTGTTTCCTACACTGGCTGTCTTTTTCCTAATTAGGTATTATTGACACCTCAAAACTTGAGTTCACCAGAACCATATTTTCCACTCTTGCCAAAATGTGTACAGACCTAATTGGTGTATAATCAAATATCCATTAGGAAACATCCCAGTGGGATGATGCTCTACTCTGGACACTGTGGTTCCTTTCCTCTCCTTTTGTGTCAGGCCTCTCGCCCAGCCCATATGCTTTCCCAGCCTCTGTGGACTCTACTCAGAGATCTTAGTGTTTAAACTAAAATAGTCCACACAAATTAGACCAAGGGCTAAACAAAAAAAAAAAAAATGTTCCTGAAAGAAATTACAAAACCTACAAAATACCAATAATACGGTGAATGGAGAAAGTACTAGAAATAAAGAAGCAGGTGCCTGGAGTATTGTACCAAGGTTTTGTTTGGTTTGAGGCTGAATTACTAGAGATAAACCAGGCTGATCTGATGAGATCTGACAGGAAGCTAGCTCAAAAGATTGCAATGCTCAGGAACTCCACTTGAAATATGGGTCTGTACTCACTGACATTGGCTGTGGAGCTCAAGCAAAATGCATCTGATCCCTGGTACATTCTGCAGGAACAGGACAATGTTGTTGGAGTCAGCAAGAACATCCATGACGGAGGCTGAAGAACACAGGTGGGACAGAGTTTACTTGTCTTATCTCAGGAATGCTTAAAGTCATGCATTATGCATTCTAAAACCTTATATTTCAGTAAGCTTAATGATCCTTTAATAAAGTTTTATAGCTCACAGCCAATTAAAGTCATATACAACTATGTACATTTCAGGTACAAGAAAAAGGCTAACAGTGTGGATGGAGAACAAAACAGCAACAAGCCCAAAATGTATTTACTTCATCATCATATACTACATTGCTATACAAGGACAATATTGTTAAAAATAAATACATAAATAAATAATAATAATAAATAAATAAATAAATAAATGCTCTGATAAGTACTCAGTTATAAAGAATATTCTATAATTTAAGGGAGCATAAATGTTTCTAACAAATATCTGTGCTGTGGGATAATCCTCCCAGACACTGTAAAGATTTGTCACTCAAATTGGTTTAATAAAACACTGATTGGCCAGTAGCTGGGCAAGAAGTTAGATGGGAAAGTCAAACTTAGAATGCTGGGAGGAAGGAGGGCGGAGTCGCCAGCCAGTTGCAGAGGAAGCAAGATGAGAATGTCATATTGAGAAAAGGTACCAAACCACGTGGCTAAACGTAGGTTAGAATTATGGGTTAATTTAAGTGTAAGAGCTGGTTAGTAATCAGCCTGAGCTAGCTACTGGCTGAGCATTTATAAGTAATATTAAGCCTCAGAGTCAAGTATCTGGGAAGTGGCTGTTGGGCATTTGGGAACAGGCAGGCAAGAGAGAAACTTCCGTCTGTATGTGGTGTCCAATGCAGGAGCTTGGCCCCTTCCAGTCTGAGGATTCCTATAGGTAAGAAGTCTATCTAGTGGCTGGCTGCTCCTCTTCTCTGATTTTCAGCTTTTACCCTGATAGCTGACTCCAGGTTTTCATTATTAAGACCAATTAGAATTCTTGCTACAAATCTGTCTTAGAAATTTTTATAATTTTATTTGAGATTAGATTATGTGACAGAGAAATTCATGGCACAAACCTATAAGCCAAGGATACATCAGCAAAGAGTAGTTAACTTAATAAAAACAATACATTGTGAAAGAAATGAGTAAATATAAGCATTGTAGCAGATTCTCTCATTAGAATTAAAGAAAAAAAAATGGGCTAGGTTTGCAGTGTCAGACTTGAAAATATTTCTTGATATTGTACTGAAGTTGAAATTGAAATCATTCAAAATGCTACCTACATGAAGTTTGATTAGTATGGTTGTATATAAAATAAGGAAGACAAACCAAAAAATTTGCAGTATTTTCCGTGAGATAGGAAACGGGCATAAAAATCTTTTTATAAGGCAGTTTATGCAGGTTAGACCATGCTAAAAGCTTTAAGAACCTCAGAACAATAAAGAGAAATATCAGATTTCTTTTATTTTCCCTAAATTTTGGGAGTCTGTTTATTATTGTAAATTGGATTTTTTCATATAGTATATTCGGATTACAGTTTCCACTCCCCCAACTCCTTCCAGATCCTTCCCTCTTCCTCCCCTACCAAATCCACAACTTTTCTTTCTCTTTCTCATTAGAATACAAGCAGGTATCTGAAACAATAATAACAATAGTAAAATAAGATAAAAGAAAAATAAACCAGAATAGGACAAAACAAACAAACACTTTTGCTTATATATTACTGTTACTAATTTTGATTTTATTGGTTCTCTCTGTGTGTGAATGTGTGTCTCATATTTCTTTTCCACAAAAAGACTAGTGTTCCAAATTTTCTGACCTTCTCTGTAAATGTGAAGTGACTGTCAGTAGCCAGTGGATAGAGTTGTAAAAATAAACCCACTTGATCTGTCCCCACAAGGTAAAAGTGGCATTTTCACAGTAAGGAGTCAACCACTCTCAAGAGAAAATCAGACTACGAAGACAGTGTTTTGAAAATATTTATTTAGAAATGTTTAGATTTCAAGATATGTTTATGTATTTTGTCAAAAAGCCCAATTGAACTAACTCCAATTTATCCCTCAAAACCTGTATCAAGTACTGCATGCTCCATTTACATTTTTATTATCTAGAAAGTTAATTAACCCTTTCCTTAATTTCTTTTTCCTTTTAACTGTTTCATACATAAAAGAGCATTAGTGTATATGTTCATATCTGCACTTCCCATAATAGAATGTGAGCTATTTAAGTCAGGAACAAAGCAATTGTCTGACCAGAATGAGAACAATAATCCCAAAAGGTGTTTTATAAATGCCTGACCAATGGATTAAAGGACAGTGAGCCAACAATATGAAGTAATTAACCAAAATAATAATTATTATAAATAATAGTAACAGTGAAGAAAATCACACAGTAGCTAATGCTTGAGCAAAGGTGTGTGTTTACCGCATAGCAGACACTGATCAAAATAATCCAGACATATTTTCTTATTTAATTTACATAACAGTATTATTAGAAATGTAATTATTACCTCTAATTTGTAGAGGAGAGTAAAACAACTCATTATAGATCATAAAGCTAGTTGTCTGAGACATAATCCACATGATCTGTTCACAGAAGCCAAGTTCCACAAAGTAGGGAAAAGCAGGAAGTTTATCATCCAGTTTCAAAAGGGTTATTGCAAGCCTATGGAATAAATAGATAATTTCAATATTATTAAGATAGTTCCATATAAACAATGCTTTATTGATGCAAGACAAATCAACCTATTGTATGTACGTGAGACTTTGTGTTTCTTTGGCTCATAGATTATTTTTTCACAGCTTGTGTTCCCAATGGCATAAAGTATTGGTTCATTAGACTGTCTATAGTCTTGTTCCTTACAAAATAAATGACTGCATGATGAGTGCTAAGCCTACGTAATCCTACAGATTTCTCTACCTCACTGCATATTGACCAAAATCTATTAGCTGCAACTTCTTCCTCAGAGAAGTCTAACAGGTTTTTTTCCCTTGTGTCACACAGCTAGTGAGTGGCATAGGCTCCTCCCTACTCTAAATCCACACAGCCCATCTGCCCGTCCAGATTCACTCCATCCTGTCCATGTCCTGGAAAGGGCAAGCCTAACTGGAAAGTGTCCAGAACAGTGTAGTCTGGAAGACTAGTGTCTCAACCACCATATCATGTGACAAACAGCTGAGGAGACTGAGAGCACCTGGCCAGAGGAGAAAGAGCTCTGGGGTAATGAGATCACCCCCTTAAAATAGTTAACATGGCAGCCAAGGGGAATGTAGTAAACAGAAATAATGTAGCTGTAGAGGAGGGTGAATCCTAGGAGACCCATTTTGGCAATGAGAAAGAGGTGGGATTCAGTTGGATGGGCAGAAGAATTCTCTGCTGCTTGTAAATGGAAAGGGTCATTCTGAAGGGATCAAGAGCATTCAAGGTACTATGGTGGCAAACAGCAAAGGTCATTCTGTGAGGTTCAAACAATCAGTTGTTAAGAAGTTGCGGAGTCTCTATATGGGCAGTATGATAGAGAGTACCCACTTTATTTCACATTGATTTTAATTAAGATCACGTGGTGTAGGGGAGGAAGAGTGTTTTGCTATACACGTGATGCTAGCAAATAATATATAATCAGGGCTCATCACCAATTGCATAATTACTGGTAGTAAATCCTTGCTATTTATATCTCTTTAATGTTTATAACTCTTTAATCCAAATCATCAGTTTCTGCAACCATAAAATGGTGATAGTAACAGTATTTTTTCACATGGAATATTTAAGAGGCTTCTGGGTTAATATTTATGAAGTGCTGGGAATGATAAACCATAAAATAAATAGCCAGCATGTCATTTATACCATATTGCGTCAGCAATAATGCATACAGGTTACTTACTGAGCCCTCACTGTATGTATGTCACTCACACAGTACTCCATTTAGTTCTCCCTACATCTCTGATGTAGCTATTAGTACATTTACAACTACAGAAAATGGGTCTGTACTCAATACATCATATGTGCAGGTTTTTTTTTTTTTTCATCTATTTTTACGTCCAAATAAACCAATTTGGTAATTTGTTGTAATCATTACATTTTTTTTCCCGTTAAGAAAATAATCAACAAAAACAACTTAAGGAAGGAAGGGTTTATTTTGGCTCCTAATTAGAGGGTACAGTCTATCATGATGGGGAACTTACGATGCAGGAGCTTGAGGCAGTAGGTCACACTGCATCTACCGTCAAGGCAAGAGACACATGCTGCTGTTCTGCCTGCTTTCGCTTTTATTCAGCTTTAGATTCCACCCCATCTAATGGTGCCTCTCACATTCGGGGTGGGGAATTTCCACCTCAGTCAATCTAGAAAAATTTTCACAGACATGCAGTTCTAGAGCATCTCCAGTGCAGTTCAGAGTTCAAACAGAAGGTCAAGCAGAACTGTTTTCCTCTTTCTGAGTGGCAGGCTGCTGTGGGGTGCAGGAATAGCCATGGAACAAAGATCCTGGGAGAGCCTACCAAGTGTCCCATGAGCCTTTGCAGATGAAGTTAATTAAGAGGCCAAAGCTCAGTCAGACAGAGACACAAAAGCCCACTTTCAAATTGCAATTCTTCCACTTAGACAAGTAATGTAATTTCTCTTGTTTATAGGATGGGGAAGTGATAATACTCACCTGCCAAAAATGCAAAGTGATTGAGTGACCTAACAAGCAATTAAGCATCTGTTGTGTCTGTAAGGGACCCTGAGAAATTCAAGTCTCTTCCTGCATATTTCTATTCTTCGTGGTGTTTTACATCACACCTTCCATCAACATTTCCCTCCAGTCCTCCCAATCCACACCCAACCAAAACGTGATTTTGAAGTTATCATTTTAGTCCTCAACTCAAATCAAGTACTTTTAGGAGGTGTAGAAAATTCCCAGAAAGCCATGGGCTTGAGGGAGATCACAAGAAGCTGAATAAGTACCCGGGCCAGAAACCATGGCAGAATCACAGGAGAACACGATGAGCCCGTGCCTGAGATTCCACCATTCCAGTTCTGCGCTTTAAGTGAAAATGGAGATTACTGCTAAATGATAACACTCACAGCAAAACATAAAGGAGTCTGTTGAGGGGCTGAGGAATGTCTTGAAGATTTGGAAATCCGAGAATCAGGTTACTAGGATGGAAAGATTCAAAACACTAAGGACATCTAAGGATTATGCCCCCTGTGAATAGAACTTTAAATCTGCTACTGTAACACATGGGAAGCTTTGGAAAACAGATGTCAGAAACTCTCATTAAACTGCCAAACACTTTTCCTTTATTTCCTCTCCATCAGAGCTGATTATCAAGATATATAGACCCATGCCCATGCCCATAAATATCTTGATAAGTTACTAGAAAAAGCAGAAAAATGTCTGACAGCTTAATGAGATTTGGGTGAAAGAAATTTCTGTATTTTAATGTTCTCCGGGCCATAGAAATAACTCATCAACATTTCTAAAGCTCATTCAGCTTTGCCACATTTGGTAAAATATTTTCATAAATTCTGAAGAACACATGTCTTGATTGGACACTAAAGAAATTGCAATCTGATACACTGGCAAATTCACCCCTACCTGTTCTGCTCAGTGTTCATGTATTTGTCCCCAACTGATGATTCTTCAGGCTCCTTATGCTGAGTTGCATGGCTCACAATACTCAGTGCAGATAATGTTTCCTTCACATAGAGGATTGGCCCCATGCTATATGAAGACGACAGAAGGTGGAGACTAGAGAGATGGCTCAGAAGTTAAGAACACTTACTACCCTTGCAAAGGATGTGCGTTCACTTCCCAGTACTCACATTGTGGTCACAACCACCTGTAACTACAATTCCAGGAGATCTAACACCACTTCTGGCCTCAGAGGGCACTGCACATACAGGGTGCACATATGTCTGTATGTGATACATATGTACATATATATATATATATATATATATATATATATATATATATATATACACATACATACATATACAAGAAAAACACCCACACACATAAAATTAAAAACGAATCTCTAAAATTTTTTAAAGGCGGCATTGGGTTGCCATAAAATTTTCATTTGAGGATAGCTTATGCAAAGTGTCTGATGATATGTGGATCAGTTCATGAATTAGTAACAGATTTCTAGAAATTTTTCATTTTTTCATTGAAAAAAAACAATTTTCATTGAAAAGGACTTCTCAATGGTGGTACTAAAGTAGATAAATTTTTCTAGTTGGAGAACAGGCAAATCAATTGGGAGAATTTTTGAATATATTCATGTATATAATAGTAAGTGTATTCCAAATACCAATATTTTAGGTTTTAAGAGGAAAGAAAGATGTTCTTTCTGTAAATATTAGCAGAGTGACATAATTGTCCTTGAATTTAAGAAGTTTGAGAAGTGCAAAGAGCAGCTAGCAATATAGCTCTGGGACATGCTCATGGTAAACCTCTTCCTCACATATTTGGGCATTTTCTGTAATTATTAGTTGAAGCAGGTACTGTAATATTCTATGACAAGCACAGAGTGAAGAATGCTTCCAGCTCACTTAGCCTTTGAACTTCAGAACTATGACCTCTCAGTAGATTCCTAATCTCATGATCTTCATAGAGGAATTATGATAGTAGTACATCTTGACAACTATACAAGAAAGCAGTGAGAGTATGCAAACATCCTCAAATGTGCTGTAATATCAGTGGAATAATGATGACAACAATTAGTCATTTAACTTTTTAAAGTTATTATGATCTAATATGTAGAAGGTACTGGGAGTTGTTCCCAGACTAATAGAAAAATTGAGTCATCAAGAAATTAAACGACTAATCTAAGGACACACTGCTAGTCATTGAATGAGTGAAAACTTTAAGCCAAGAGTTTGGAACAAAAGCCCACACTTTTGGACTTTGTATTATGATTGAAGGGGAATTGGATAGCATGCACACCTCTTCTCACACATCAGGGGCCCTTGTGATATTTATGATATCCTGGGAAATCAAAGGGACACTTCTCAGAAAATGTGAGACTTGAATGAAGAAGTTAGTGAATTCTTTTCAAGGACTGAGATGACCTTGTTTACTGCATTTTCCCATAGGAAAATGAGGTGGACCATAGAAAAAACTATAGCTACTGTTAAAATCTATCACATAGCTCAGATCTCACTAGATCTTTTTGTCTCAGCTCTTGGACTTAGTCAACCAAGTAAGAAAATTATTCTGTGTATTTATTTGGCTTTAAAATCTCCCTGACTCTACAATACAAAGTTTTAGTTGGTAGGATGAAGTTGTCAGTAACGATACAGCCAATGCTGTTAACCTAGTGGAAATCAGAGACATGATAAGGGCCAAAGCAAGTGGGATGATGCCAGGTTTACTCATTTTATTTAGCCCAGAACTACGGACAGCAATATTCCCAGTGATGTTTGCGGAAGATGATGGATTGAGATATTAGCTACAGAAACATGAAAAAGTCGCTTACATGGGGAGAGTTGGATTGTGGCAGAGTAGTGCAGATGGGAGCTTGCTGAAAGCATTGTGGGAAACATCCTTTGGGTGGGATACTTACATGAAGAGATGATTTATTAGTCCTGGAAGAGTATATGGGAGACGGGAAGTGAGAGGTTATGAGAGAGTGACCCTCGTATTATGGTGGGTGGGAGAATTCCTGCAAATGTATCTTAGCTTTGCTGTGTGGTGAAGGGCTTGGGACTTCCTGGTCTGAACTGTCCAACATGGTAGCCAATAGTCACATATGTCCATCAAGTACTGGAGATATTATTAGTCTGTATTACACAATTCTCTAAATGTAAATGCAAACTTTCTTTCAGAAACTTCATGTAAAGCGAAGGATGAAAATTATCTCAATGACTTTCACCTGATTATATAACAGATTACCATCAAAAATCATATATTGAATTAAATGCAAGATAATGAAAATTAAATTTTATTTGTGTAATTGAAGTTTTATTTTTAGATAAAAACATAAATTTGATGGCTAAAAAGTTTCAGGTCCGTCTATGGTTTACACGTGTATCTTCTATCATGTTCCTACTGAGTAATGCTTCTTACATCTCATCAATGAGTAGGGCACAGCCAAATGGAGAAAGTGGTCACTAATGGCTTTGTGTGAAGGGGGATGAAACTAATAATTTAGGTGGAGAGGCTCACTGGGTCTCAAAGTTCATCCTGCAGCACTGTTCTCTAACTCGGGGAAAACCCCTTTGGAAGGTAAGGAAGTCAGTTGGTTACATGGGGTGGGGGCAAGGCTCTGTAGGGAGTCTGGGAGCGGCAGTCTCTGAGGAGTGAACTAGTAATTAAGTCCAGGAAAGAGACAGATGATTTGAACACTGAGGGGCTCAAACTTTGTATATAGCAAACTGCTCCATGATAATAGAGCAAACTGATGTCTGCTTAAACTTGTTGCCTTCCAATCTCTTATGCTTCCTTTGTTAAATATTTCTTTTTAACTTAATTGCACCTCATGTTTATCCTGAGAACACAGAGAAATTTTGCACAAGTTTCAGCCAGGCTTTGAAAGGCAATATGGCAGGACTCCAAAACACAAAAATGCTGAAAGCTCACTGACAGCAGGGACTACGTATTTAGTTTCCTAAGCATCTTGAACCAAGCATAGTACCTACAACATGATGAGGATACAAAATAGATTTGAATAGTGACTTAATGACTCAAAGAGTGAGTTCAGTCAATTGACCCTCTGAGGACTTTTACTTACAAAAATTCAGTGACACACTTCAGTGCAGACTTGGACACCATCTAATAAAACCACAAATAAAGCTCCCATCACTGGAAAGTCCTGGAGGCCAAGGGCGAAGGAAATACACATATTGTCATTGCAAACTACGCCAAAGAATTAAGTGTGGTGACCTGTGTAAAATCATCTCTTTTTACAGATAAAGACAGTTGTGTCAAGAGACCAGAGAATCCACTGAAATATGGACAGTTGGCAAGCATAAAACTGAGATTTGAACTTAGACAGTCTGTCTCCAGAGTCCATTCTCCAAGTCCTTAGGCTGTAATTACGTTTCAATCAGTGATATCTTTAAATTGAAATATGATACCCAATGTCTCCTGTGAGCCTTTGCTGGTTTTATGAACCGGTTTGTATACATGCATGTTATTATTTTTCTTCTTGCTATGATGAAATGCCAGAGAGAAAGCAGGCTGAAGGAGGGAGGGTTTGCTCTGTCTTATAGTTTGAGAGACGGCAGTCTGTCCTGGTGGTGATGGCATGGGGGCAGAAAAGTGGGACTGCTTGCTTAAAACTAGGTGGGTCAGAGGAAGTGAGAGGTGAATGGTAGGGTTCCTCTCATTGTATCCTTTTCCCCATAGGCCCCCAAGTCCATGGAATGTTGCCATTCCTTTCTGATCAAGACTGTATTCCCCTACTCCCCAGTTAAACCTCTTCAGAAACACCCCTATAGACATATCCAAAGGTGGACTTCACTAATGCCTTAGGTGTTTATTGATCTAATCAAGTTTCTAATCAAAGTTAATTACCACAACATGTGACTACATAAATGTGCATCCTAAAAACAGAAAGCATATCTTTCTTCTTTATTATCTATTCCTAATAAGACATCTATATTGATTAAGATCAGAGTGGACCTCGTAATTAAATTACAGGTTTGGAGAAATCACTCAGTGGAAGAGCACTACCTGGACCCAAGTTTGGTTCCAAGCATCCATGTAGAGGATTAAAACCATCTGTAGTTCCAGTCCTAGAGGATACACCACCTTATTCTGTCCTCTGTAGGCACCAGGCATGCACTTGGAAGAAATACATAAAATAAAAATAAATAGGAACTTAAAAATCTTTTAAAATATTAATCAAATTATCAATTTTCTTTAATTGTATTAAAAACTAGTCAACATATTTGTGTATGTGATAGTGAGGTTGCTCTTTTGGATTATTTTCGATTGATGTGCTACTGCTATACACCAATATGCACATATGTAACACTTCTTTAGAAAACTGCCAGGCATGATGAAGATAAAATACTAGCCTTTGATTTTAACTTTACAATCATTTTTCTTATTTTATACAAATCTGTTTCTTGCAACACTGTGTATATATAAATATGTGTATCTTATATAAATACATGTTTACATATAAAATATATATTCATATATCACTACATATAATTCTATATGTGATGAATACATACACACACTACAACTATGACAACTTAAACATTAACCATGAGGAATATTGAAACAAAATTAGAATAATGACAGATCATGGCATATTATAGACTGTTATACGTACGTGCACAAAGAAGTTACTGTTGAGCACACAAAAAAGCCATGTTAAAATTCCCAATAAAAAGTGGAAAATAGCTATATTTGTTTCTTTTTAACTTTTATTGACTCTATGTGGATTTCACATCATACATTCCAATCCTACTTATCTCTTCATGTCCTTGAATCTGCCCTCTGCCTTTGCAACACATTCCCCAATCAAAACCGAATTTAAAAGAAAAAAAAAACAAAGAAAAAAACAAAAACAAAAAAAAGAAAAAAGAAGAAGATAAAGAATCTTGTTTTGGATGCTGTAGTGTGGCACACTGAGTCACACAGCCTAGTCTTTAGTCTGTCCATGTTTACTTGCAGATGTTCATTGCCTGAAGTCATTGGTCTGGCTTGAGACTTCTGGTTTCTGCTACACCACCAATATTGGGCTCTCACTGGAGCTCCTCATGGATATCTTTTTGTTGCTCTGTGTCCTGGAGATCCCACTGTTTTGGATTTGTAGGTTCCACATGTTCCAACAGTCCATATATTTGATGGATACTGGGGTGGACCAACTCATAGCCTTGGTTCTGTTTCTGGGCCTTAGTGTTAGCTGGACTGGTCAGCTTGTTAGCTTTCCCTCATCAACACTACCCCGAGATGGTGATGAGGCAGTTCAGCATGCCTCAGTTAGCTCACCCAATGCAGCCTACACCAAGGGTGGGGGGGGGTGGGGGGCAGTTCTCCTGCTCTTGGGCTCTCAGATCCAGGTCACCCTCACTCATAACATGAAGGCCAGCTCAATTGTTTTGCTCAGGTAAGATGCAGAACTCTTTCTCCAGATTTCTATAGGGAGCATAGGAGGGATTGGGGGGGGGGATCAGCTCTCCTGCTCTCATACCCTCAGGGCTGGCTCACCTGCACCCTGACAACAGGGTCAGGTCTAGTGTGCTGCCCAGATGGGAAGCAGAGGCTGCAGCCAGTGAGGGTCAGGGTTGATTCTAGTACTCTTGTGACCCCAGAATCAGCTCTCTCACATACCGTAGGTGGTAATAGGTGAAGGAGGAGGGGAGGACATCTTTCCCTTATCCCTACCATGTAGCAAACGATGCGGGGTGGGGAGACAGGGTCAGCTCTCCTGCTCTCCTGCCCCCAGCTTCGGCTCACCTGTGTCCCAACCACAGGGTAAGCTCTAGTGTGCTTCCCAGGTGAGGTGCACACCTATGGTGAGTGATGGAGCCGTCTTTCCCAAGTCCAGAGGCAAGTTTTCCCCTGAAGGAATGGGCCAGCTTGCCTGCTGCAATATCCAGCAAGGGGCAGGACCAGCCAGCCTAGGGCTAGTGAAAGGTGGGGCCGGCATAGCACAGTATGGTTCCAATGACCCAGTCCTAATACGGGCCATGGACATCACCACAGACCCCAGCTGTAGCAGGACCACAGACCCAGACATGGCCCTCGGCAGCAGCTTAGGCCGGGACATCACCACAGCTTTAGTGGCAGCATGGGCCACTCAGATTATCATGGATAGGTGGCAGCATGTCCCCTGGGCACCAACATAGTCACAGGTGGCTGGCCTGACCCTGCATACTACTATTGTTTTGCCCAGGCAAGGTGCGGGACCCTTTCTCCCTATTTCTGTTGGGGGAAGAAGAGGGTGGGTGGGTGGGTGGGTCAGCTCTCCTGCTCTCACACCCTCAGGGCTGTATTCAAATTGTCTAGTTTGTGTAGTGTATGTGCAGAGGTAGGTTATATAAAAAAATACCATCTATCTGGAAACAATATTAGACGTCTCTTCTCTGTAATTTCATGCTTTACAGATTTTCTAACTATAAACATCTGTGCTTATTTTATACACATATGTAGATAAGTTTACATATGTATATATGGACATAGTACCTACCTGTATAGACCACTTGAAAGATGTGACAGCTGCTGGACACGATGCCATACACCTTTGATCCTAGCACTTGTGAGGCAGAAGCAGGCCGATCTCTGTGAGTTCCAGGTGAGCCTGTTCTACACAGTGAGTTTCAGGTTAGCAAGGACCTCACAGTGAGACCTTGTCTCAAAATAAAAGTTAAACTGAAATTTCCTGAGGATGGAAAAAGGCCAAGCCATCAAAAGAACATCCCCAGTGAAGGAAAAACAATCCCCCCAGAGGCCTTCTTGAGCCAGGCTCAGAATATTCTAGAATCTGACCGATGATTAAGTGAGTAAGATGTAGAACTGAGAGTTGCGGAGTGGCATGAAAAGAAGATGCAGAGATAGGTAGATGTCAGACCATGGAAGAGTGATGGAAATGTCATGGATCAATGGGGTTCAACACATTGTTTTGGGTATTAATATTTAGCAGACTTACTTGAAGCACTAAACATTAACTTGACTATGGTTAATCTCATCTTTTCTCTGAGAAGTCTAATGATCACTCTTTGGTGGGTATGCTATCTAACACGGATCCAGTGATACACTTTGGATACAGTCTAGTGCCAATTACAGCCATGGGTCATCTCTATAACAAAAGAGAGGGGAAAAGGATAAAACCTGTTAAGGACATATGCAGTGAAACCAGAATAGCCCTGGTTCCCTCTCTTATTTCTGTTATCTCCCTCCTTTCCTGTTTTCTTCCTTCCCTCCATCTGTTATACCACAAGAATATGACTACGAATTTTGATTGGCAGGTTGCCCATTGTTTACTGTGGATTTCTCTGAAAATGCAAAGATTTGGTCTGTGTTTATAGCTGGGTTCAAGAGCACAGTATTGAGAGACCCAAATCCAATGTAAGATAAAAGTGGATTTTACCCCACACCCCAATACATGACGCGTAGCATCTTTGCAAGAGTGCAGATTAAAAATGTAGCTCAGGATGAAGTTTGAGGCGAGGAGGGCAGAACTGTGCATAGGAACCGTTACTATTGATCTCTGGGCCAGCTGTAAAGGAAAGTTGGCAACCCCATCCTGTGATGGTACAAACTCTGTAGAGTCCAAGAAAGCAGCCAGAGGACAAAGGGAAGGGGCTCCAGGATCCGAAGCCCATGTCATAGAACTGGAAAAGTAGAGCAGAATGATAGGGGGAGTGGAGTTATGATAACTGTCTAGACATGATATTTGGATGACAAGAGAACTCATCCCACTTCCATGCACACTCGTGGGCCAATGGTACCCGTGATGTGACCTGGCTTGCTTGTGAAGGGGATTCACACTTAGGAGAATCCAGTGTACAATGCATCCGTGGAACAAAGGGAATTGTGAAGAACGGGCCTGGGATGTTTTTAGTGTGCTGTGGTGCCCTTAAGATTTTCATTTAGTTGTGCAAGTAGATGATGTTCTGGAACTAGCCAAAAAGTCAACAAAGAGAGGTGAGGCAGTTTGTTTAAGGTTGCAAAGCAGTCTGTGGAGTCTCAGGGGCCTCAGAAGTCATTTCAGAGCGAGAGAAACTCAGCAGGGCAGAACCCTGAGCATTTCCTGCACAACCCAGTGCACTCCATTCAGTACAAGGGGAAGGCATCAGCACATACGTGGAAGAAGGTTTCTGAAGGGAACGGTTGCTTGAAAACCATTAAACCATTGCTTTATGAAGAGGAGTACAGACAGCTTCCCTCTGGTTAATCAGTTTAAGGCCAGATACTTAGAAACTGAAAATAAAAGAAGATGGGATTCCTTGGGAGGGGTCTCTAATACAGCCTAACTACGCATAACCCATGTTTGGGAAGGACAGTGCCCACTCAAGAGTAGTCCCCTTAATCAATTAGCAGCTGGAAAGTCAGACCCACCATGGTAAACAATTTCTGCTACGATATTGTCAAAGAAATCTCACTACAATCTGCCCATTTCCTTGTCTCCAGACATGAAGTTTAGTATGCCCTCTCTCCACTCCTGACATTTATAAGGTGATATTTCTTTCTGGCAGTTGTTCATAGCCTATATTTGACTGGAAGCTTCTGAGAGCCTTAGAATGTTCTTGGGGCAAGCTCTATATTTGGCTTGTCTTCTTTGCCTTTGTCTCTGTAATGTTTCCATTAAGAATTTAGAGACATATGAAGAGGAACTCTCTGACTTAATTGCTGCTTACATGGCTAATGAGGAATAGGCGTGTCAAGCTTTTCAAGTACTAGATGACATCCCCTGGTTCCAGACTCACTTCACTGAAACACAACTTCAGTGATGCATTTATGACCACATGGTTCATAGGAATGGAGGGAAAACAAAACAAACCTGTAGTCAATATTTTGGCAAACTTCCTTCCTTTGTGTGTTTAAGATTCCACCCCCCCAACACACACACACACACACACACACTGGCAATATAACTGTTCTGGACTTTTCATTTTTATTTTAGATTTAAGTGACAAATAAATTGTCAGATGGTACCTCATCATCATGCTATCCCATCTTCTTAAAAATATAAATTGCTTGAGGGGGTAGTGTTATAATTTTAGAACAGAAAATACATGCCAGATGTCTCTTACATGAAACTGTCCCACCCAGAAATATATGCCTTATATTATGTCTTATCATTAGGATGTGTTCTAAATATCCCTGCCAAGCCATTGGAATGATAGGTCTGGACCCTCACTTATACTTAACTCCTGGAGTGTTGCTTTGTCTTCGTGTCTTGTACTCTTATTTCCATTGATGTAAAGGAAGCGCCAATTAGATAACACTCCATTATTAGAGAACCAGGCACAAGTCAGAGGATGCAGGGTCTGCCTTCTTGCCCAGAAACAATATGAAGTCTGTCTGCCGAGGGTCGCTGGGCCCCCTTCGTGCTTTGCTTTTGACGTTTGCCAGCTCACCCTATAAACATGTCTAAGGCTGCTGTGTTCAGTCTGTTTATTCAGATGATATTGTCCAGGGTAGGGAAAAGGAAAATTGAGCTTGACCCTGGAGATGACTATAAGAGAAAAAGAGAAGCAAAAAAAAAAAAAAATGGTAAAATGGAGAAAACAGGAAACAGACTAGCAAGAAGAGTCAGAGTGCTCAAAGGCAGGAAGCGGATTTCTGAGCTCTCTAATCTCCCCTGTGCAGCTGGTGTGCTGCGATTGAGAAGGAGCCACCCTCAGGCCCTGCCTCCTGGGATCACCTGTGAACTGGACACATCTCCTCCTTCAATAGGAATGGATGTTGTTTGCTCCTGTCCTTCGGAATGAATGGCCCCTTTATGTGCTTACAGTTTCAATCTCAATACCGTTTCTTATTCTCTAATTGACCGAGCTGAAAGCATGTGTCCCCAAACTCCCATCAGGCTCTATTTTCATTTTCTGTGTAGATCTTATCCGTCATTGTGATAATTTCATCTTTATCAATATTAATTGTATTTTAGTTATGGCCTCTCTCTTAAGACCACAGTCTGTGTGTGCCATGGGAGTGGAACTCACTGTCTTTGTCACTGGAGTATTTATGCACACAAGTCCTATAATAGATGCCCAAAGCCTGTCGACTAACCCTGTCAATAACCGAAGCAGTGAAGATTGCTTGATGCCATAGATGCCTGTGAAAGGAAAACATATGGCTCAAGTTTTCTTTTCCTTGAAGATTCATCCATTTAGAGTAGGGACTTTGATAAATGATCAAATGTCAACTTAATGGAGTGACAACTAATAAATATTAGATAAGGTGTGTGGATATGCTGTTCTTTCTATTAAAATGAGTTCTTGGAAATGTTTTTTAATGTCACATTTTTAAATTTCAAGAAATTGGGAACTTCTAACTATTTTGGACAATGCTCTTAAAACATCCATGAAGTGGGGAGCATGCCATGTGATAAATTAAGGGAACTGCTGCAATTACTTTGCAGGCTGACCCAGGTTTCTTCCCATTCTTGTCTAAATATAAAATAAACAGTGATCCTTATGAAGTAACATTTCTTCCCATTCTTCAGTTAGGATGAGGGTTGTTTGTAACCATCACAGGAGAGGAAGCTATGCCTGAGCCAAGAGGAAATTTGGGGAGGAAGTGTGATTGGGAACATTATTCCAAAGGGTGAAATGGAGGAGAAAAGAAACAAGAGTAAAAATTAGAAATTGGAAATGAAGTCACTCCAGTCTCTCACTTCCCAGAGGAAGCAGGCCATGACAGGATTGTGTGCACTGATAAATGAGATGTTAACAGGGCCTTCCAGCAAGGTGGAGGTCATAGTTCTCAGGTCTGGAGCATTCTGCTTTGGACTCTTCATCTGGAAAATGGGAGCAGCAAGTGAACTTGCTTTCAAATGGCAGTCAGGAGAAGAAAGGATGCACAAATACAGTCTCTCTAGCCTGCCATCACCCTCCCCCAACAAGACTAGCAGCCACTGAAGAAATCAGACAATGAATGGTTCAACTCACTTACAGAAACCAAGAACACATTGCGAGTTTGAACATTAAGTGTGGCATTAGAAATCCCTAATCTCATTGCATGAGTCGGCTGTTTGAAACCTGGGGCCTATGCAGGGTCCCTTGGCTCGGCCTGGGAGGAGGGGACTGGACCTACCTGGACTGAGTCCACCAGGTTGATCTCAGTCTGTGGGGAAGGCTTTGCCCTGGAGGAGATTGGAATGGGGGGCGGGCTGGGGGGAAGGTGAGGGGGGCGGGAGGGGGGAGAACAAGGGAATCTGTGCCTGTATGTAGAACTTAATTGTATTGCAAAATAAAAATTAAAAAAAAAAAAGAAATCCCTAATCTCTCAATATACCATCCCCTGAGACAATGATTTTTTAGAGTTTCCAATGCCCACTTCAGTAAATCCAAATGCTAACTTTGTCTGGATTATTGCAAACCTTAGAAATAAATACACAATTATACTGGCAGCTGTACAGTTGCTCCTGGATGAAGGGGACTAGGTGAAAGAAGGTCACTTAATTCAAATATTTCACAAGCATTTGAGTAAAAGAAGGGTCGGCTTTATGCAGCATAACCATATGAGCTTGGCTTTAATGGGCAGGAAATAGCAGCTACACTGAATTGCATTTTCAAAAGATGAAAGAATCTTCCAACACATCAATCCAGTGGTGTTAAATAACACTCTTGCCAGGTAGTGAGTTTTCCATGGAGGAAGATATAAAGTAGAAGATGATTGTGGTGCTATATACCTAGAATGATAGATTCCTGACAGCATACAGCTGAAGCTTAAGTCAGGGAATTTTTTTCCCTATTAATTCTTTGTTATTGTTATCCTTTTCAGTGTTTTCGACTGACATATGAAAACAGAAAAGTCTTCATGTTACTGGGTTAGCATGAGGTCACTGATACTCATGCAAGTTGTGTGATGTTTAAGTCAGGTTGAGCATGACTGACCCCTCACTGCTCTTATGTCACCTCTCAGCAGAGCAGAGGTAGCTGAGTTAGAGTTGAAAAGGCTACTGCTTAACTCCAGACTGCACACCACAGCCTGGCAGCCGTTCTGATCTCCATGCCATTCCTCCAGTGTTCCAAGTTTGTGCTGGCAACAGGGCCTTTGCTTGTACCCCTATGAGAAAAAGATGAAGAGGCAAAGACTACACCACACACACACACACACACACACACACACACACACACACACACACACAGAGAGAGAGAGAGAGAGAGAGAGAGAGAGAGAGAGAGAGAGAGAGAGAGAGAGAATATTTAGCCTTATTCACTTAAAAAACTCTTGTCCTTAATAATATGGATGAACCAGGATGACTCAGACTGAGCAAAATATGCCAGGTTCCATACACTATGTGATTTCAGATGTGGAATCAAAACAAATTCAGTATATGAAAGTAGAGATTACAGTAGTGGCTGTCAGAGGATTGGAGGGTGGAAGTGTAAGGAGAAAGTAGAAACTCCAATTAAAGAATACTAAGTTTTATTTGGACAGGAGAAACGATCTTTTATGACCTAATTTGTATCATGGTAGCCGGAGTCGATAATAATGCATGTTACAAAACTACTAAAGGAGTTTATTTGAAATTCACTATTAAATGCAATAATAAGCAGTGAGTATGATAATTAGACTTATATAATTGTATGTCAGTATGCATGTATGTCTAAATAACATGATATATTAAATATATACAATTATCATTTGCCAACTGTAAATAAAAATTTAAAAATAAAACAAAGTGGCAAGCAAACTGTGTGCTGTGGAATCATCCAACTCTTTGGCTCCTCAGAGCCACATTAGATGAAGAGGAATTATCTGAGATCACTCATTGTTGTTGCCTTTGAGGTTACACATGAGCATCTATTTGAAACAAAATGTCTCCACCATTTTGCAGGCTTGTGAGCAGACTAAATGCTATGGAACATAGCAAGAGGGACTATTTGGCAGCTAAAAGGATGAAATGGAATTTTCCAAAAGGCAGCGTGCCAGTGGGAAGGCCTCTCAGCTTGAAGCCACAACTTCTGCAGGGTCTGAAGAAGCCCTGGAGATGAGGGTCTTCTGTGTACCCAGCCACTCTGAAGAATGAAGAATCCACAGACAAACACTAGCATGCTGGAGCAAACTCTGAATTCCTAAGCACTGCAAATAGAAGTTACACCTTATCCCACCCAGCAGGGGGTGGAGCCCACCCTCCATGCAGAGGTTAGGACAGTCACCCAGATGGAGGAACAGTAGCAAACAAACCCCCTGCCCAAGAAGGTGTCTTTGTGCACAGGCATGCATTTGACTGGGAACTTCATGCAATTACTTGCTAAGAGAGCAAACTCAATGAAGGCACCAGATTTCCTCTCCCGGGTGACATCATCTAGAGGCACATAACTCATGCTTGCAACACTTATTCAAGAGAGACCAGCTACATTCGGTGAAGACAGTACAGAAAAGTGAAATGACCCAAGGGTTTAGTACAGCCAGCTGTTTCCACTTCAGAAAATAAAAATAACAGAATGTAAAGTGATACAAAGTTCAAGGTTTAAAAACCATGCCTAAACATCTCATGCCACGGGTAGGCTCTAGTGTTGGGTCTTTGTGATGGGGAGAACATTCTTGGAGACTCTTCAGCATTACTTATATATGGTAAAAAAAAATAGTTAGCGATATTATGGTGTGGTAAGAAGTGAACCAAACTTGGAAAAGGGAAGAAGGTCTGGACTGAAGTACCAGGTCTGCCCTTCCCTGCTTATATGAACTTGTACCATTCACTCAACCACTGTGAATATAATAGAAAATGGTGAGATGAGGATGCATACCTCACCTTTCCAAAGACCGGAGGCTGCTGTTACAAGAGACCATTTCTGGCAACAAGTAAAGCAACAATATGACCTGAATATTAACACAGTAAATTATGATGGTGTCATATACCCACCCCTAAAAGAAGGAGTAATGTTAAAAAGAACATAGTAGATCAGGGAAATTTTCAAAGAGAGAAACCAAGGTGTCTAACATGTTTTACTATAAATAAGAAGGCAGTGATTGGAGCTTGAGCTAAACAATTCCTTTTAGGGGAGGCAGATGGTAAAGATGACCATTAGTCAAGGAGACACAATGGGGTTAGAACTTGGGCATGAAGAAAAGGGAAGATGAGAGGAAATAAATGTTCAGTTCCTTGCTATTAACCACGATGGAAAATATCCCATGTTGTCCTTTGACTCATGTGTCCCTCAGTCTCTAGCTTCGTCTGACTCAACCCTGCTCATCATGAAAGACTTACAGCTCACTTCTTCACATCTGGTAAGTCATGACTGACTCCTCTGGCATTTCATGTAGTGTTCAATGGCACAGAAATAGAACATTCCATACTGTATCTGCCTTCCCCTAGGGACTCTCAGTTCCTCATGGGTATGGGCCACATTTGCACTGGTCTGGTGGTACCTAACAGAACAGGGACATCATGAATGCTTTTGCATCCATGAATAGCTTCATAGAATCACTCCAATGCTGAGTTGAAGAGTCAAGCAGTTCTAGAAAATGCAAGCAGTGGAAGATGTTCAGTCACCCCCACAGATTTGTATATAGCAAGGGAGAATGCTTGACACTCTTCAGTTTATGTTCTTCAATTGAAGAACACCACAACAGAGACCCCCAAATGCCAGCCTTCTGTACCTATTCCAGGATGGATGGTAAGGATCACTACAATATGTGTTGCAAGTTCAGTGCCTGGTGGCTTCCCCAGATCTACTTTTCACTAATGGCATTTCGTGTATGTCTATTTCCTCCAGAGAAGGTGGCGTTTCCCAGTATTCTACCTTACAGATTATCTTCATCCAACACATTACCCACCTCTGTAATTATATTCTCCTCAATATTTCCTGTAGTCATCCTCTTTTGTTCATTTTTACTATCACTGTAATCACATGGACCGCAGTCCAAGAGCCCTGACTCAACAATATGGTTCTTCTATATTCATTCACCCTGATACAGAGTAGTTTTTAGAAGACAGGATTACACTCACTATCCACTTCTTAATGAAATATTTTAAGCAGTCCCTATGGCAGATAGATAGACTGGGGATGTAAATCTAAACCATATAATGTGGTCTAAAGTTTCTCTTTGTCTGATTCCTGCTTATCTCTCTAGATTCCAGCCTCTGTTCTCTGGTTACACAGGTTTGCCTTTGTTCTTCAAATTCCTCATTCTGCTTCCTACTGCAGGGCCTGGCAGAAGCTGTTCTCCCTTCTGGAATGTTCTCCATGCACCTACCTATAGTCACCAGTATGGCCTCGACTTATCTTTTGTTACTCAACTGGGGCAAGGTTAGACTCAGCCACTGATCATCTTACTCTATCCTTCAAATATTCCTTCAGCACAGTTCATGATTATATAGCCATCTGTATATTCTAATGGTTGATATTTACTGTCCATCTTCTTAACTTTAAGATCCTAAATGGTGTGTTCATATATTTCTTCAGCAGTCTAGCCCTATAGCCCAAACTAATTAATGTCTTCACAAATGCTGGGCATTCCATGCACGAATTTAAGATAAATAACAGAGAATCTAATTCTGAGTACAACAACCTCAATTTTTAGAACTCTAAGTGATTTGATGCAAATGTGGTGAAATCTACAAGTTTCATTCAATCTGAGAACTCATGATCTTATGTAAATGTCTTACTCTGACATGTGTCATGTGTATACTTTGGTGAGTGCATCCATTAAAACCAAAAACAAATAAGCAAAAAAAAATCTTTAATATCTAGAAGGGTGGCAGGCCCTCAGACCTGGAGAAGCTAGTAATATGATCACTGATACATACTATGTTTCTATGTTCTCTCAGTCTGGCTTAATCCACAAGTGTTTACTGAGTACTTTCTCTGAGTCAGGTCATCTTAGACTTGGGACTAAGTCTGAGGCCAGCCTTTGAAGAGAACTTGATATGTATAGGAAGATGGATCTTGACAAATACCTGTGGTATTATAGTCACCAGATAGAAGGAGCAGATGAGCTGAGATAGCTTCAACAACTTGAATCGGGTGTGTAGGGTTGAGTAAGAGTTCATGAGTTTGTTTTTTTTTTTTTTAAGAACCAGAGAGGCCTTCTACAGAAGTGAAAAATTCCTTTCACCAATAGGAATAGGAAAATGAGGAGCCTGGGAATAGTTCTGAATGTTTGGAGAGTAAGTGGTAACCATCCATCAGCTGATGTACAGATGAAAAAGCAAAAGGCTGATGCATTTGGAGGAGCCCTAACAATCACAAGGTGTGCAAGCTCTTCTCAAAGGCAGGCTTTTCCTATATCTCCCTTCACTCCAAAGTCAAGCTCACCCTTTACACTCACTAGCCCTAGCTTTTCCCCCTTTCTCTTTAATTAGTCCTTCATCTTTAAACCTGGGATTCTAACAGCTGCCTTGAGTGTTTCACAGGCAGGGAACCTAGTGTCCTCTAAGAGCCCATCATGCTGAGATTTTCACTGGCAAATTTACTTCCAGAGGGATTGTTGCATGAATTTTTCTAATGGAATGAATGATCAATCCTCACTAAAGGGATTATGAAAACCTTAACAGCATTGTAGCAATGTGGCTGCTAATGAAATACAGTTGACTGCTCCCACCATTTGGCACCAACCGACCCAACACTGTCAACATCACAATATGATATTTGTTCCCAATTATTTTATGGCAACAACTGTAATACAATATGGTATTAATCATATTTATTATAAGTATCAATTTGAGAAATTTCTGACGTGCCAGAAGATGAATCGGCTTATTACGAAAAGCAATTCTGCTCGGTGCATGCCGACGGCTGCTGTATAATAAATAAGCTCTGTAGATGTTTTTAAAGAATTAATGCAAAAGAAATAGCATTGGAAACAAAAGCAAGGCATCAACCCCCTTCTGCTACCATCTGTGCTCCTGGAAACAGCACCATCAGGATACCTTGTGAGTTTAGGGTTTTATCAGACTAGTGACCAGCTGGCAGGGTATTCCACCTTCTCAGAAAAGAGAGCAAGAGCAGTTTTGTGACTGAGCCCTCAAGAGAAGTGGACACTGGAGGCACAGGGTACTTTCTGAAAATGTAGCATCCTCCAGACTCCAACTCCAGCACTGCCCTGGCATGCTCTGCTGAAGCAAGTATGATTGCACGATAGTCTCTCAGGGAAATTATTACCCTTGATCTAGTACTTGATCCATTCTCCCATTTTATTTGGATATATGTTCAAGTATCTCCCTGTCAGATTCTTTATGATTACCCTAGTAAGAACAAATGTCCTGCTTCTAAGCCTTATAATTTGCCACTCTTTGTACATGTTTGTATTATGTATTTATTTATGTTCATGTAGATATACATGTGTGTGGATATACATGGAGGCCATGGGACAACCTTAGTTGTTGTTCCTTAGGCTCCATTGTAGCCAGAAGTTTTCTCAGGTCTCGCCCAGCCCCAAGATCCAACAGCCTCTTATAAAATAATCATTCAGAGCCTTTATATTAATTATCAACTGTTATATTAATTATCAACTGCATGGCCTATGGCAGGCTTTTGCTAGCTAGCTCTTATATCTTAAATTAACCCATTTCTATTAATCTATGCATTGCCACGTGGCTTCGTGGCTTATTGGTGGCTTATTGGTACTTTTACATCTTGCTTCTCTTGGTGGCTGCTAGCAGCTTCTCCCTGCTTCTGCCTTTCTTCTTCCTCTCTCCCCAGTTGGAATGTACCACCTAACCTTATTCTGCCTCACCATTGGCCAAACAGCTATATTTATCAACCAATCAGAACAACACATATTCACACATACAGAAAGACTTCCCACAGCACTCCATCCACTTTTTTTTAAAACAAATTTTAGTGTTTGATTGGCCTGAAGTTTACCTATTAGGCTAAGCTGCCTGGCCAGTGAGCTCCAGGGGCTCACCTGTCTCCACCATGGTAGTGCCAGGATTATGAGCATACACCATCACACACACACACACACACACACACACACACACACACACACACACACACTTTTTTTTTTTACAGTGTTTCTGGTGATTTGAACTTCAGTCCTTATACTTGCACAGCAAGTGTTTTACAAACTGAACCATGTCCCTAGCAGTGTGCTAATACCTATGAAGGTATAGTACATTTATCTCCATTGAGCTATGCTCCAAATAAGAGCTGAATGTTCATTTACTCACAGTCCCACATGTGCAGGCCCGCCACACAACAGTGAGAATCAGTAAATGAGGGGGAAAAAATGAATCATCAAATGTATGAATAAATGAATGTGTTGATCAATGCACCTAACACTCTTTCCAAATGAAATTTCAGCAATTTCCCCTCCTTAAAATATTCCTTAGCCATCTGCCTGTTCCAGATACACCAATAAACCATCCCCCATTTTGCCCCTTTACATCCAGACTTTTTCTATACCTTCTAAACCTGTGCCTCTTTTTGAGCCTTTTCAATTAATTCACATTACTGTCACCAACATGACTGTAAGAAAAGGAAAAAAAAGAAAACCTGTCATTTTCTTGTCTTATCATGTCATTGGTGGAAATTATGATTTTCCTGTTGCTAAGGTTGAAGCTTAATATGCCAAGGTGGCATATACAACCCTGCATGGTGGTCTGGTTCCTTCCTGGTTCTCAGCTTCATTGTCTGCCTTCACCCTCCACGATCCTATTGATGCTTCATTTTCTGTGCCTTCCTGTTTGCTCATTTGTGTGAGCGTAGCTGACCGTTTCCACTGCCAATATGGAATGTGTAACTATAGCATCAAGTTACCACTTTCCTCCTCCATTTATACCAGGTCAATTCTTCCTGTGCTCGTCTCTCTGTTTCCTTCATCATAACTCTTTGTTGTTTAGATGCATTAAACTCAATTTTCTTATGTGGACGGAAGTAAAAGAGAACAGAGTTCACAGAAGGATGTGGTTGTGTTCAGGTTGGTACAGAATTTATTCTAGAAGGTTGGAATCAAATCAGGTAAGTAATAAAGAGATCTCCTTGCACCAGGACCCAGTGAGACAAATTAGATAAATAATAAAGATATGTATCAAGATTTCAAACAAAGAGGAATTAAAACCGGCCTGAAGATCTCTCTGGCATCAAGGAGTTTTCACATGGCCTGGTCTTAGACAGTTACTCAATGGTTACTGAAGGTCTGCTGAGTAGAAGTAGCAGCATTGGAATGTGTTTGAAATCTGAGACAGGAGGTAGAAGTCATAATTCACATTCTTGAAAGCCAGGATCTATTAGATAGTGAAGCTAGCTGCATAGGTCTAACAATTCTCCCATTTACCTGTAAGATTTAAATCTAGTGTCATTTCTCCATGGAAGGTTCCTTTCTGTCAGGTTCCCCATCTTTGGTAGCGACTATATTTTATTAAAGTGTGTATCCCAATCTGTGACATTCCTTTTTCACAGAGCAGGAGTTCCCACTTCACTCATTTTCTAGTCCTAGTATTGACAAGCCATTGTGTATTAGGCATTCTACAGATGGAAAACAGTAAGAAGGAGCAAGCTCACCCACTTACATGAGACTTAGGCTTTGAACACAATGATGAATAAGATGAAAGACCTGACTGCTGAGATCTGAATGTACGTGCTCCCCTTAGGTCATATGTTATAATCCCAACCCATTAGGATTAGGGATAGGATTAGGAATTGGGGCCTTATGGAAAAGGACAAAATATGAGAATGGAACCTTCATACATAAGGTTTATAAAAGATTGTGGAGGGCTAGCTAGCCCTTGCTGCTATGTGAAAACTCAAGAAGATGTCATTTTATGGGTCAGAAAAACATGCCTTCACCAGACATGGGATTTGATGGTGCCTTGACCTTGAGTTTTCCAGGATCTGTAACTGAAAAAAACAAACTTACATTGGTTATACTAAAGCATGCTTAAAGTACTCACAGACATAGACAGCAAATGAAGTCCACGGAATGGTGGGAAAATGACTTCACATGAGTAAGTATAGCAAAGTCAAGTGCTGCTATTAACACTGTTGGCCCATAGAACAGAATGTGCCAGTACAGTAACAGACAAGTAAGAAGCAATTAGTCTAGGAAAGGTAGAAAAGAGATTGACAAAGATATTGGAATAAGCATAACCTCCTTAAGGAAATCCTTTTAGGCACTCACCATTTTCTTGTGTGGGCAAAATAGATGTTTTTAAAAGACTACAAATGGAGATTTACAAGCAATACATATTTTGTGGGACTGGGATGTAGCTCAGTGGTAGAGTGATTGCCTAGCATGTACAAGGCCCTGATTGTCAACATGGCAATAAAATAAACTAAACACACACACACACACACACACACACACACACACACACACACACACGATTTACCTTAAGCTCTCGTAATCATGGCACCAGTATCTTCTGTAGTGGTGTGGAAAGATGATTTCTCCTGGTAATATTCGTCTCTGATTTTCTTCCTTACAAAAGTTGTGCCACTTATGACTCCGATTTAGAAAAATCCTGAAGAAAGTTATAGGCCTGTACAATTCCTTTGAATTGACTTATTGGACAGAATTTATTTGAGATGGACTTATTTAAGATGTATGTGTATGTGTCTCTGTGTATTTTTTTCTGAGGCCTCACCCTTACATTCCATAGGCTAAGCAAGCACTTCACCACTGAGCCATATCCCCAGCTCTAAAATCAGTTTTAACATTAGCTTTTGTTACATGAATTTTTCACACCTTACTTTTTGCTGATACAAATGGTACTTGATCCATAAAAGGGCAGAGCTGTATTTCTTTTCAAATATTTTACTCACTAAAAGATTTGTGTTAATGATTATGAGTGAACAATATTTTACTCCTAGAACTTAAAACTTGGGAGGCCCAAAGAAGAGCGGCTCTAATTTATTGAGAAATTTTTTTCTTTCTTACACAGACAGCTGTCATGAAAATGAAGGAGGCCGGGAAAATGCTTAAAGTAGAAATAACAAAAAAGAAATGACAACCAACACATTATTGTGTATTTTCAAAGCACTTCTAAAAATGCCCACAGATGTCATGTCTCTTTTAATTTTCTTACTAATATGAGAATCCACTTTGTGATGTAAGATTTCCGTTAAGATTGACATATAGTTATTGTAATTAGAGGAAAGGAACACGGACTGATGAAACGACTCAGTGGGTAAAGCGCTTGCTATGCAAATGTGAGTATCTGAGCTTAAATTCATACATCCACACAAATGCTAGGTGTGGTGATGCCCCAGCTCCAAGAAATGGGAACAGGTGGATCCTGGGGCCTTGCTGGCCAGCCAGTTTAACTTAAACAGAGAGGTTCAGGTTCAGTAGGAAACTGCCTCAAATGGTAAGGTAATGAAGCCATAATGGAAGACAGTTTGAGCATGAACTTCTGACTTGCATATGTCCTCAAGTGGGTACACACACACTCACACACTCACCAAATAAAATGACTGAAATGTTGCACTCAAGGAATTAGTGAAACAGAGTAGAGGACTGCTGTCAGCCGGGAAGATGATGTTCTATTCTCATTAGAAAAGAGAGTGAGCTGGGTGGTGGTGGCACACTCCTTTAATCCCAGCACTCGGGAGGCAGAGGCAGGCGGATCTCTGTGAGTTTGAGGTCAGCCTGGGCTACCAAGTGAGTTCCAGGAAAGGCGCAAAGCTACACAGAGAAACCCTGTCTCGAAAAACCAAAAAAAAAAAAAAAAAAAAAAAAGGAGAGTGATAACTTTACAGTTAATTCTAGAACTTCTTGGACTCTGATCAAAGGGAATCTCACAAAATTGGGGTGTAGCTTACTGATGGAAAGTTTTCTTATTATTCTTAAGGCCCTGGGTTGGATCCTTAATACTAAATCAACTCAAAATGAAGTATTCTTATATGAAAGAGTCAAAGAGCATAAATCTAGCCCATCTCTTGATTCTGTGTAAAACGTTTTACAGACAGATTCATTCTTTTGTATTTTGTCTGCAGCTGCATTCATATAGCAGTGGCAGAGATGAGAAGGTGGGACAAAGATTTGAAGCACCGCAAAGCCTAAAATAAACAGTTTACGGTTCTCTAAAGGAAAAATTCATTAACTGACTCAAGAGAAACCTATGCTAGAAGAAAATTGTCTGAAGCAATAGATAACAGAGATTCTATATGGTTATGCATACATTTTTTTCTCAACCTGGAACAGAGCTCATGAATCAGTAGGTGAAGCTGCGCATGTCAGTTTTCAAATATGAACTCTGTTTTCCTGAAAATGTAACAAATTCCCAAGTGTCTTGTCATTGCCTGGATTTGGTATAAAGTGGGATGTAAGAAGAGGGTAAAAGTCTGAGTATTTACAGTCGATTTCATTTTTATTATGATATCACTGAGGTTTTTCTGGAATAGGCCAGTGTGGAATAGAATACGGCATCTGGACCAATAGATTACACTTATCAAAAGAATGAGTAATTGGAGCAGTGCTGTAGAATATCAAGCAGGTTCCTTAGGTGAGCAACTTTGCAGTTGGAGCAAATCAACTTGCTGAGCATCAAAAGTACACAGGAAATGGAGGATTTGACCCAAGAGCCTTTTCCATTTGAAACAGTAATTCCCTCTCTTTGCTGTTGAACCTCTTCCCTGTGATCTGAGGAAGACTGGAAACAGTTTGGAGAGAGGGGTGTAATGAGATCACATAGTACTGGCTTACAGAAATAAGTGATCTCCCTCCCAGGATGTGGAATGAGATGTATAAATGGGCCTTAGTTTCAGTTTCACTCCCTTAGAATTCTAAGCGAGCCTGGGATTGATTGGATTCCCCAGTTGGGCTATAGAGGAGCTGGAAGTATCCATTAGTTTCTCAGTTTTTAAGCAGTGGGAGCTTGTGTAAGATCATAATGGCAGCATCCTTTGTACACCCTAATATTTCATTTATATCAGTGACTCGTTCTTGTAGATTGACTTCAGGCTATAAATAGAGGGGTTCATAGGAAAAGGTTTTAAGTCAATGTAAGAGGTGGTTGCCAAGCATACCAGGATATCAGAAACATTACGGAACCTGGGCCCCAGATCTACTGACCACTGGCTCTGATGGAGCCCAGGAAGTTTCTTCTGTAAATGTATCTTTAGGGAAATTCCTGTTTGACAAGACTGGGAAGCACCTATGCAATCCAACCCCTCATGGAACTGAAGTGACATCATGCCTCGTTCCCACCTCACCTTTCTAAGAAAACAAAAACAAGTTACCTCAGAAGCCTTATAGGGGTCACTTATAATGTGTACTGTCGCCTCTCTGATCTAACCTACTTCCCTTCCTCTGGATACCCCTTGTGAAGCCTCCAACTATTTTCCCAGTACACAGAGCACACTCTTCTGTGAGGAACTGTGATTTTCTGTCCAGTCCCTGGTTTGGTCCTTTTCAAAGCCCACATGAATCACATTCCCACTCCATTTAAGTTTCTGTTCAGAAACCACCACAACAGAGTTGTCTTCCTCAACTCTGCCCATTCTTCCTTCTTGGTACTTACCAGCATGTTACCCTTTATGCATACATGCACTTCCCTACTTCTGTTTCCTATTTACTCTCTCAGTATTCTCTGGGACTTGGAAGGCTGTATTTGTTTAGTACTTTGTCCCTAACATTGATATTTGGCACATGGTAGGTTCTTAATAAATATTTATAAGTAGACGAATGAATAGTTCTTCTAAATATAATTTCTTGATCTAATAGACTGATCTACTACTACTCATGGAAACAACTCTGAAATCAGACAGTCCTGGCTTGAACCTTACATGCCTGATGTTAAGTAAGTTACTAGTTCTTTCAGAGTTTCATTTTCCTGTGTGTCAAATGGAGTACCAACACTGGAGGACCATTGTGAGTGTTACATGGAGCAAGCCAATAAGAGTTCCTTAGGGAAACAAGGCTGAAGTGGGCCTTAGGTTCAGTTTCACCCCCTTGGAATTTCAAGGGTGCATGGGATTGATTGGATTTCCCAGTTGGGCTATAGAGGAGTCGGAAGTGTCCGTTAGTTTCTCAATTGTTAAGGAGTAGGAGATTGTGTAAGAGCCATCATTGCCCTTGTGAACAGAGTTTCGTTAAGACGTTGTGAAAGAGAGAACAACAGGGAGTTTTCTCTGGCCAACACACATCAGGGCTTCATGCTCAGTGGAGTGTGTCTGAAGGAGAGAGCGACTCCCTGGCTGTTTTGTAGGCTCTGCTTTACAGCTTTACACTCATGACTCCAGTTGGGAAGAGGCGAATCGGCCCCATTGGCCAACTGGGACAAATCACCAACAGTTCCCTGTGGGCATACAGAACAGCAATGTTCTTTGACCAGTGTCTCTAAGGTGAGATTTAAAGTTTGTAGTTTGTAGGGAAAAAGAGGAAGGAACAAAGAGAAAATAACATTGACAATCAAATTGAAAATCTAGGTTCTAGGTGACATGCTACTCATTTTCCCACACCAGCTACAAACTTATTCAGCCCTATTAGGCTATTACTAGGAAGAATGTCCTCATTTTCCAGATGTGGGAACAAGGATTGGCAAGGTGTAGTATCTGACAGTTGTTTTCCATATAAATTTCTGGGACCTTACCCTACCCTAAGACTGGATTTTGACCTTCATTGAGTACATGAGCTCAGAATCTGTCACTCATTCTTTGCATTTTTATTGTAAAACATAAAAACAGTATTATATCATCTACATCAGGACCTACATTGACAAGAAATAAGCCACTGATGGTGAAATAATCATTGTGAGGACTTGCTACCATACGTATTTATTAAAAAAAAAAGTTATCATTGTTAATAATATTAATAAAGTCACACCGCCACCACCAGCAGAGCCAAGATCATAAATTCATAAATTCAGCTAAAGTGCTTCCAGGAAAATTCTCTTCTACAGTACCATGTTGGCCACAGCATGGATGGCCATAGCATAGACGTTCTAATTTGACAGACTCGAGTTCTTTAGAAGTTTGCACAGCATAGCTTCCACACCGAGGATTCAAGGATGGCAGTGGGGGAGCTGAGCCACCCATTCTAAGAGGCCTGCAGGAAAGAAAGTTTAGAATCTTCCCTGGAAACATATCCCTTGTGGCACATCCCTTCTCTGCAGGATGCTAAAACCCACTGGCCTCACAGACTCCATCCTCCCATACAATTGGTTCTCCACACAATTAGTTTCTGGCACAACCATCAAAGTGATCTCCCTCCTAGGATGTGGAACGAGATGAAAAACAAATTTTGCATTGTGAATTCCAAGTGTGATCAGGGCAGGGACTGAAAAGAGGAAGGGCTATGCTGTAAGGATCCAGGGTCAACGATGGAAGACAGCCTGCCGCCTGCCTACCCTGGGTGATTTATGTAGCTGTGCATGTGCTTTTCTATACCCAAAATATACCTGTGACACTCCTAAGGGACAGAAACTCTGAGTAACTCACCTAAAATTAGATTCATTTTTCTCCAAGATAGAGCAGAGAAATGAACTGATTCCTTATGCACAGAAAGTATTAGATTTATCTCATGAGGCCATTAGGACAGTTGTGGCTTTGCCTTATCTCTTGAAGTGAATGAGGACAAAGAGCCAAAAGACACAATATCTCTCTTCCAATTGATACTCAACTTCAAAGAAAAAAACAGCTGCTGGTAGGGAGGTAAGGTCAGAGCCTAGGCAGACCTTTGGAGCTGGAGAAAAGGATGTAAATTAAGTGTGGGTGAGCAAAATATGAAAATAAAATCCTTTAAGGAAAGCAAAACTCTTCTGCAGTGAGTGTGAAAGTAAAGGATGCTAGCCAAGTGATGGAAATAAACAGTACTGCGTGATGTAACCGCTCTCTAAACAGGCAGATCATGAGAAGCATAAGGGAATACATGGAAGTTGTAAATTGTCTATTTTATCTGCAGACTTGGAAGAATCAAAGTGAAAGCAATGTCAATTTTCTCAATATTCAGCTCATTATAAACTCTCATGAGGGACAGGAAGCATGCTTTTATTTGCTGTTTCTGTAATAGTGTTATTTGGTAGATGACAGGGCCATAGGGTTCTATAATCATATATAGGGCAACATGCCAAATATCATCCTGACATCTTTGTAGCTTTCTTTCTTCCCTTCATGTCTCCTAGTCATTCCTTCATTTATTCATTCATTCAGCAAAATTAGTTTGTGCCTGCAGTGTTCCAATTTTGCTAAACACTCTGTAAATGAAGACGAATGTGGCATGGCCCCACCCTTAGATACCCAAAGTCCTCTATAAAAACACATTCAACTTGGTAGTGAGAGAATGGGGTAGTTATTTTCTCATAGGAGGAAACAAATATATCCAAAGGCAGACACTGAATTATAGCCCTAAAAGTTGTACTTGGAACCTCGAAATGAGAATGTATTTGGACAGTCAGGACTTCAGAATGTGGATGCATTTAGTCTGAACCTCAGAACACGGATGGATTTGTACATAGAGTCTCTGCAGCCGCAATTAGTTAAGAGAGGTTATCGTCAAGAAAACAAATGACAACAGATGCTGGCAAGGATGTGGAAAAGAGAAATCCTGTTCACTGTTGATGGAAGTAAAAACTGGTGTCTCCACTATGGAAATGTGTGGAAGTTTCTCACGAAGCTAGATAGCAAACTACAATATCACATAGACACACCCCTCCTGAGCATAAATTCTCTGTCCTACCACAAGGATGTTGCACATCCGTGTTTATTACCACTCAATTTACAATAGCTAGAAAATGGAATCAGCCTACATGTCCATCAACAGATAGATGGATAATGAATATCAAAATGAAACTCTGAAATTTGCAGGGAAAATGGGTGGTGTTGTAAAATATTAAATGAACTGAGGTAACCCAGACCCAAAATGAAAATATACTTTATGCTCTCTCTCATATGTATGTCCTCATTTCTAATTTTCATACGTGAGTATTTGTAAAAAAAAATGTAGGGGTGCAGAGGTCATGAAAATGGGAGGGAGCCATGAGAAGGAGCATCAAGAGAAACATGTAGAAAGGTACTAGAACACGTGTGACATGAAAATGCAAAGAGAGGGGCTGAAGAGATGGCTCAGAGGTTAAAAGCACCAACTGCTCTTCGAGAGGTCCTGAGTTCAATTCCCAGCACCCACATGGTGGCTCACAACCATCTGTAATGCGATTTGGCACCCTCTTCCATATACATAATAAATAATAAATAAATCTTTTTTTGAAAAAAAGAAAAGAAAATGCAAAGAGAATAAGAGGCTGTGGGGTAGTACAAGTGGGGAGACGCAGGTGGATAGGGAGATGAGTGGGAGGGGAAGGCTGACCTAAACTATATGTACAGATGCCATAAGGAAATCAGTTGCTCTGTACACTGATCTAAGAGAAGAGGTCACAGTGGATTAGGATATGATCTGAAGCCTTTTAGCAAGAGAGCACACAAAGGCATGTACAGAATGAAACAAAACCATGTCAAGATGGAGGCGAACTGGAGTGGTACAACCAGCAATCAAGAGACCCCAAAATGGCCAGGAGCTACCATAGTATAGGAAACAGCAAGGAAATATTTTGATCTTTAAAGTTTTTTGAATAAATAGCATCTTTCTTTCAGACTTTTATTAGTGTCCAGGATTATGAAAAATTAAATTTCTGATATGTTCAACTCTCAACTTATGGTATTTTACTATTGAAGCCTTGATAATTAATATCCAGGACAGAAATATTAAAACTGCAATGGTAAGAAATAAGATGCCCTAAAATGTTTTTTAATGTCATGTGGTTTTAAATGTGACTTGAGAGCATTATCTCTTTCACTGTCAATCAAGATACCTTCTCCGGTTTTGAAAGTGTGACCCACTTCCCAACTGAAAGTATTCATAGTCTCCCTCCCACAGTTTGGATCTTTCTGCTACTGGCACCTCCCCAGAGGAACTTCCTGGTTTGATTTCTGAATTCTTGGAGCTTCCTGCTACTTATGCTTCCTGCGACCTGGTTCCTTGATTCCTTCCTGTGCTTAACACAACCAAATGTGGCAATATTGCTTGCATCCAGGAACTCTTTTCTGTAATAGAATATTTTTTATTAATTATTGGAGGATTTAATAAATGCCTACTAGGTATTGTAATCATGCATAACCCAATTACTCCTCTTACATCCTTCCAAATCCTCTCCTCCACCCACTTCCAACTTTGGCTCCTTTTTTGGTAAACCACCATGTCTATTTGTGCTGCACCACGTAGTATGAGTACAAGACCATCCACTGGAACTTGGCTTTAAGAATGACAGCCCCATTCTGACAGGGGTAAGACTGAATCTCAGAGTCATTTTGATTTGCATTTCACTGACAGCTAAGGATGATGATCATTTCTTTAAGTGTTTCTCTGCCATTTGAGATTCTTCTGTTAAAAATTCTCTGTTTATCTCAGTACCCCATTTTTTTAAATTGGATTATTTGGGTTTTTTTTTTCACATCTAGTTTCTTGAGTTCTTTATATATTTTAGAGAATAGCCCTCTGTTGGATGTGGGAATGTGGAAGAACTTTTCCCATTCTGTAGGCTGCCATTTTGTCTTATTGACAGTGTCTTTTGCCTTACAGAAGCTTTTCAGTTTCATGAGATGTTATTTATTAATTGTCAGTCTTGGTGTCTGTGCTACTGGTTGTTCTATTCAGGAAGTTGTCTCCTGTGCCAATGCGTCCAAGGCTATTCCCCACTTCCTCTTCTATCAGGTTCAGTGTAACTGGATTTATGTTGAGGTCTTTGATCCACTTGGACTTGACACAAATGACAGCTTATGCTGGAGAGAATGTAGAGCCAAGGGAACACTCTTCATTGATGGTGGGAGTGCAAACTTGTACAGCCACTTTGGAAATCAATATGGCGGTTTCTCAGAAAATTGGGAGTCAATCTATTTTGAGACCCAGCATTACCACTCTTGGGCATATATCCAAAGACTACTCAATCATTCCACAAGAACACTTACTCAACTATGTTTATAGTAGCTTTATCTCTAGTATCCAGAACCTGGAAGCAATCTAGATGCCCCTCAACCAAAGAACGGGTAAAGAAAATGTAGAATATTTACACAAGGGAGTATTACTCGGTTGTTTAAAACAAAGACATCATGAAATTTGTGGGCAAATAGCTAGAACTAGAAAAAATTATCCTGAGTGTACCCAGAAAGACAAACATAGTATGTATTCACTCATAAGTGGATATTAACTTTAAAATAAAGGATAATCATGGTACAATCCACAGAATCAGAGAGGCTAGGTAATGAATGAACAAGGCCCGAGGTGGGGACACATGGATCTCCCTGGGAAGGGGAAACAGAAATCTCCTGGTTGAACTGGGGGTGGGTGGGCATGAGAACTTGAGGGATCAGGTTGGGGGTGGGTGGAAGGGGACCATACTTAGAGAGATGACTGAAAAGGGGGCTTTATGGAATCTGGTAAAAGCCTGATGCAAAAGAAACTTCCATGAGTCTACAAAGATGGTCCCAGCTAAGACACTTGAAAGCAGTGGATGCATAGCCTGAACTGGCCATCCCTTATGATCAGATTGGTGGCTACCCTAGTTGTCAGTGGAGAGCCTTCATCCAGTGGCTGACTGATGGAGGCAGATTCACAGGCCCATGGCCAAACATTGGCCTGAGCTCAGGGATTCTTGCTAAGGAGAGTGAGGAGGGATTATAGGAAACAGGTGGGTCAGAAACATAGCAGGAAAACGAACAGAAACCACTAGCCTGGATCATGGGAACTCAGAGAATCTGGACCAAAAACCAGGGAATCTGCGTGAGACCAACCTAGGTCCGCTAGATATATGTGACTGTTGTGTAGCTTGCTCTATATGTGGGAATCCTGGCCATGGGACCTGTCCCTTGTTCTTTGACTAGCACTTGGGAACCCAGTCCTCATGCTGGATTGCTTTACTTAGCCTGAATACAAGGGGAGTGCTTGGTCTTATGGCAGCTTGATATGGCATGCTTTGCTGAAGCCCATGGGAGGCCTGCCACTTTCTGAGCAGTTACTGAGAAGGGGTGGATTAAGGGAGTTGGGGGAAGAGCAGGGAGGGAGTGGAAGGAGAGAGGGAAGGTTTCGGTCTGAATATAAAATAAATGATTTTTTTAAATGACACCACCATCACCACCACCACCACCACCCCAGACTCCAGAAGCCCTCAACTGTCAATAGCTCCATGGCTTGGGATGAAGGCTTGTGATCCTTTCCCAGCATCCATGCCAGGGCATTTACTGTGTTGATCTCAGGTAGGTCTCTGACTCATGAGTGAATTAATCCTTTCATATTCAGGAGACACTGTTTCACCAAAGTCCTTCCTGACCTCTGGCTCTTAAAATCTTCCTGTCTTTTATTCCCCAATGATCCCTGAGCCTTATGGAAGGGTTATAATACAGATACCCTATTTGTGGCTCATGACTCCACAGACACTTTCTGGACTTTGGGAAATTATGAGTTTCTGCATTAAGTGTCATCTACTGTAACAAGAAACTTCTACATGAGCTCTAGTTGATACACTTACCTATGGGTATAGAAATCCTGATTTAGAGGGCAGTTGGATAATATCATCCATTTAGTAAGCTGGAATTTCAACAGTTTCAAGGCCCAGGATAGATTTTCTTATTTGTTTTCCATAATGATCTTCTCAGTTTAGCTCTTCATTTCACTTTTTGTTTATTCTTCTGAAATATAGTTATGTAATATATGAGGCTATTTCTGACAGTTATGGAAAATTCCATGGTGTATATTTCATGAGCAATGTGATACCTGAATTCATCTTAGCCTTTCTATCTGGAATCTCCTATTCTTCAAGTAACTTCATGAATCAAATAATACTCATTTCTTTGACTCTAGAAATATTATGAAAAATGAAAAGAAGGAATGACAGTCATTGGAGTTTAGCTTAATCAATCTTTAATTGACCTATCATCTATTGTATGATAGCAACGTTTGAAGCAAATCCATAATCTTCCTAAGGCACAGCTTCACCTATAATATCTACCCCTGGATTACTCTGGAATCAGGAGGGTGCTGTATATCAAACACTCAGTACCAAGTCTGTAGAGATGTGAGATTATCTATCTATGTATATATGTATCTATGTATCTATCTATGTATCTATGTATGTATGTATGTATGTATCTATCTATCTGTATTATATGTATATGCATACACACATATATGATCTGTCTATCTATCTATCTATCTATCTATCTATCTATCTCTCTCTCTCTCTCATATATATGCATATACATTTCTCCTCTCTTCAAGTCCTGGCCACTCAGGTGTCATATAAACCACTTCCCAGAACCTACCATTCTTCCTTGTCCTGAAAGTTGAGAGAAACAAATGAATAAATGAGAACAGATGAATTCTCACTTCCTTCCTCTTTAGTTCTATGGGATACTGGGCTGAGGGAACCTTGCCCTCAACCTCACAAATCCAGGAGAATTTATTTTTCATTCCATGTTTTGTGATTGCCAGTTCAATGAATCTTGAATTACATTTTGCCTTTTTTGGAGTTTACATGATCATTTTACTTCTTTGTAGGTATTTAAAATTGTTTAATGAGGAAAACACTGTGGTTGTCTGCATGGATGTTCATGTGTTTCTACACATGCGTAAACATATTTGCTTGGCTAACATAGGATTCTGCTCAAAATTCTATGGCAGATTTTCACTTGAGTGACTTCAGAAATCACTTTGATCCCAGCCCACACATTCTTCCAGAAGCCTAGCTAGCATCTAGGCCTGTTTCATTTTGAAAATCAATTGACACTATTTCCTCTCCAAAGGCATCCACTATTGATTGTGTATCTTCCTTAATTACATAGGAGAAAAACTGATTCCTCCTGGACACAACTAGATTTCCCATTTGGCATCTTTATTTCCACCTCAATGTAACTTAGTTATCGATGCTTGCTTGGATCAGGCTATTAAAACACTTACTGAGGGGGCAGGAAATATGGCTCAGTGGATAAAGATGTCTGCCTCCAAGGCTGAAGACTTGAATTTAATCCCCAAGACTCACATCTTGGAAGGAAATGGGAAATGGCAAACTCCCCCAGGTTGACCTCTGACTTCTGTACTTCCACTATGGCATGCTCTCCCACCCTATCATGCATTCACAAAATAAACAAAATGTAATAAAAGAATATATTATATTCTTTTATATTTCTGGTGCTTATCATCACAGACCCTGGTATGCAACACTTCCTGAAGGAAAATACCATATATATATATATATATATATATATATATATATATATATATATATATATATATTGAGTGATATTTACCTCAATTTCATTTGGAAAAATTCTAGAAATAAGTCAACTGTAAAGTCAGTGTACTGGTTCATCAGCTAGGTTGGAAGCTCATTTTTAGTGTTCCGTGAAGCTCACATTATACTCTATATGAACTCTATCTAATAATTATCACACCATACCATGACATGAATGACCATTTAATTTTTATCATTTAATCTGGGCTCTTTGGAGAGTGATGTGCATAATTAATTATTAAACTAGACCAATAGAAACAAACTGAGACTAAACTAAGACAAAAATAGATCATATTGATTTTGATCATCAGCTTAACTATTTGTCTTCTCCTCTAGACAATAAGTCCTTGCCATATTTATCTGATATTGTGTTCTATTTCCAACACCTAACATAGTACTTGGCATAGGGAAAGATTGCAGCACCTATTATTGTCCTTTATTGTGACAAATGCAGACATAAAATAGTTTTGTTCAGCCTTAGAGTTCTTTCATTGTGAACACTAACATATAGCATTTGTATGTTACCATTACATCATTCAGTAGTGGTCCAACAATATGCTCTTTCCTGACTATCTGTTTATCCTCCAAGATACCTGAATCTAGTTGCATTTGGAACATTTTTGTGTCCTTGTACTATCTTATCCATTTATCTTTGTGTTAATTACCATCTATTAGAATTTTCCAGGGTTTTTTTTTTGTCTGTTTTTTTGAGACAAGGTTTCTAACCCTGGCTGTCTTGGAAGTAGCTCTGTAGACCAGACTGGCTTCAAACTCACAGAGACTCATCTGTCTCTGCCTCTCAAGTATTGGGAGTAAAGGCATACACAGCCACCACCCAGCTAATATCTGGTACTTTGAAGGTCTTGATCCTGGAGACTACTAGTTCTTCTGGGATTTTTTTCATTTCCGTAAAAGTATTTCACTTAGAACTGTTACAGATATAAAACAGAAAATTCCATGGAGGTAAATAGATAACAAGATTTATTAATGAAAAATGTGTTCAGATTGAAAATAAGAAAATTCCATCTCCCAATTTACTTTTTGGTTTGGTTAATAGTAACTATTCATATGCTTGGCAGTGTATTGTCCTTTTGGACTCATAGATTAATATAAAATTAGAGACAATTCACATATTAGGGAAGTAGGAAATTGCCTAGTATGTCATCAAAGACTAACTCTGATGCTAGTGTCACCAATGACATGATGCATAGAAAGGTGAACACCGGAAAGATGTTGCTATAAAAGTCATCCTATGATATGTGCTGCATTTTTATTCAATCTCACATAAGAACAAAAGGAGTGATTAAGAGCTCAGAAAATAGAATTTAGAAGAAAAGGTTAGAGCAATTGGAATTTTTTAGCACAGTGACAAAATTATATGAAGCTATTCGGTGAGACCTCATTATCCAATATCAATTCATTTGAACAGGGGCATAATTTAAACTGACAGCTGTGTTTCCAATGAACAAATGGCCCACTGTTCTTTAACAAAGAAAAATAATAATAATCAGAAGACATTAAACTCAAATTGTTTCTTATCTTTCTTATTTCTTGTACTTTAGATCATCAAAGATATGTTTTATGTGAAAGTTTCTCTGCCATATTCTTCAAGGCAGTGGGGAAGAAGTTGTCAGATACGATCAAAGTGGGGGATATCATACCTCAACTCTTTCTTGTTCCAATCTCCTATTTTCTAAAATGAGGTCATCTGTCCATTCACTCCACTGGTATTTTCCTTCAGGAAGTGTTGCATACCAGGGTCTGTGATGATAAGCACCAGAAATATAAAAGTTATGAGAGACAAGATATTTGCTCTATTGTGAGGTGGTGGCAACTCCCTTTCCTACCAAGCTTAAAGATGTCTGGAAATCCAGGAAAATGTGATAACCTTGGGTCAAGGCATTCCCAAAGTGCATACATCAGATGTTTTGGGAGAAGAGGGAGCAAATGAAACTATTACCTAATTTTTTTCCTCTCAATTATTTTTCAGAAGAGTATTGAGTTCAAGGAAAAACAATATACAGGTTAAATTAATTTTTAAATATACAGTGAATTGGAAGTGTTATCCCATGGCTGTAATCCAAGCACTCTGAAATTTGAAGCAAGAAGATTGTGAGTTCAAGTCCAGCCAGAACTACACAGCAAAACCATGTTTCAAAAGTACATGCAAATACACATTTACACATAAATGAAAGGAAAATTTATGAACTAAAGACTGGCAAATTTTAAAAGCTGGGAAATTCATAGCATTTAGCAGAGAAATATTATGTGGACATGCACAAACCAACAGAGTAAATTAATGGCAAACTGAAGATTATAATTATAATCTCCTAGGCTCCTTCTCTCTGTATTAGAAACTATATTCTATTGCTAATAGTAAGCATTAATGCATAGTTGCAACTACAGAACCAAATATGATGACATAAACACATAAAAGTATATCCAAGTTCGTGAAATTCAAAGGTAAGCAGTCCATAGTTTCTACAGTAGTGACCCAGTGTCATTAGGGAGACAGAATCCTGTCAATCTGGTTTATCCTTCTGCTACTCAGCTCTGGTTTCATGAACACTTCAAGAGCCCTGGTTATCGTGTAAACTTTAACCACATTGAGGCTTGACACTGAAGTTTTGTTACTAAGTAGAAGAAAATTAATACTGGCAAAGCAGTTTGTAATCTATGCTATCAGGAGACAATGTTACCAGCACTCTTCACTTTTAAGCTTGTAAGCTGAAATATGGTCCCTTCTTGTGCTGGACTGGTTTTCCTATATCTTTGCAATCCAGAGACAGTATTTCTCTCCTGAGCAGAGCAAAGCTTATTCACTGTCTACGTTATGGTTAATATCTTTCTGCCCATTGCCAAGGATTTGTTTTTACTAAATCCAGGCTGTATTTACTGTAATAGTACTCATCATATACCCAGCCTTATTTATGTCACACTCTAGGAACTGAGGCTATGATAATTGACTTGAGAAAATGATGTTCCTCTGGTTCCTGTATATAATGTGAGCAATCATGAGTGGGTGTGTTTTTCCACTTAAAAGTCTTCTGTCTTCTGCTCCTGCTTGTAAAACAGTAGCAGGCTAACTTGCTACCTTGCCAGTTCATTACAATCATGTATAACTTGCCTTGTAGAATAAAATATGTGATTTACCTGACTCCAAGCTATCATCTGGAGTCCAGTAATTGACAATCTAGCTTTTAATGAACTGCTGTTGATTGAGGCTAGGTCTTACTGTTTTGCTCATGCTTGTCTTGAACTCTTGAGATTAAGTGAACTTCTTGCCATACAGTGGTTAGGACTACAAGTGAATACCACTGTACCTAGCTTTACTTAAATACATATGATGTGAAATCAGTAAAGGAAAGCCCAACATGGAATTTTATTGAGTTGGGTTGCTTGATATACAGTCGCAGTTAAACCACTGTGGAGCCTTGCAGTCTTCAAGATCATCACTTACTCTGTCTACAGCCAGCTCCTTAAACTAATAACTGTCTCTACTCTCCTTCCTTGCTCAACTCTCCTTTACCCTCCAACCTACTGCTGTTTGGCTTTGGGCCTCATCATTAGTCAGAAGTTGTTCTTTCAGAGTCTCTAGTGACCCTCTAACTGGTACAGCCAGCTGACCCTTCTTAGCCCTTATCTCACTCCCCACTGCTCTGATGACTTTTAACTCTCGAAAATGAAGTTTTCCCCTTGCCTTAGTGAAGCTTTCTCTCCTAAGTTTGCTTACACCCCCTAAGAAACTATTTGTGGGCCACTTCCTTTCTTTACCCTTACATGTTCCCAGCTTCTCCCTCGATGTTTTCTCACTCTGCAGAATAAAGCCCGTACTTGAACTTTAGAAATGTCTTGCTCCCTACTGATGTGCTGAGGCCTTCTGTGTCTCTGCCTCCATCTCCAGTTCCCTGATTCCTTCTCAGGGTCTGGAATCCCTCTCATGGTGAGTGGTGTCAGCATGCACAATGTTTTTTAACACTTCTCCTCTACAGCAAATCCCCTCTGCATATATTTCCTTGTAGTTTTCTCAGCGACACCTCTCTGCGTGCTTTTCTCCTTCTCATTGAATTTACCTTCATCTAAGCCCCGATTATCTCATATTCTTGCCCGAATTTCTAACTACATCTCCAGAATCATCTCTAGTACATCATAATTCCCCAAACTCAGCAGAATGAGTACCCAAAACAGCAAAATTTCACAATGTCATCTGATTAATACAAATTCGTCGGCTATTGACTGTATGGCTTCCCTGATTAAAGTCCATTGTTGGTATTCTTGTCAGAAGGACAAGAGATCGTACAAACTCGTCAACATGTTGCAGAGGACTCTCCTCAGCCCCTTTGCTGCTTATCTCTTCAGCTTCCTTCCTGCTCTACCTCCCAGCCTGTGGTCCAATCATTAGAGACCTCTCAGTTTCCAGAAAGTGCCCTGCGAATGCAGACCACATCACTTCCAGATAGACCTAGTTTGCTATCTCTTACTCAATCTGACCTTAAAATGCAATCTAGAGGCTTTTTGTTCTTGTTTTTTTTTTCTTAATTTTTTGAAAGTTTTCAGTTTCATAAATATGTATGATTGGCACCATTATAGGGCCAATAACATATGACTAGACAGATCCTAGGCCCTAGGGAAAAATTTACTGCTATTATCCCACTAAATGGATATGGTATTAAGCTGGCCCTTAATAATTTATCACTATATCCATAGGTCAATTCATTTCTTGTAGCTCCTCTGAGAAGCTTCTATTTGTAGTAAATGAGACCCATAACTGGCCAAGATGTAAAGAATACAAGACTATAGATTTCTCAGTCCTAAAGTTCATCTTGTCACTGAGACTTAAAGATAATTACAGAAGAGGGTGTGTAATGTGTATAAGAGCCAAATTTTTTGGATGTCTCCAAGGAAATATCTTCTAGACATGGCAAGGCAGCTATAATTTGAGCACACAGAAGTTGTGACAGCATGCGCAAAACTTGTACAAGCCCAAGCTAGACAAAATTCCATCATGTAGAAGGGAGCTGAGTGCATAGTACTTTCTTCTATTCTTTAAAAGCCAGCTTTAGTTCTTCTGACTCTGCAAAAATAATTCTCTAAACCAGCCGTTGACAACCTGTGGGTTGTGGACCCTAGGAGATGGCATATCAGATACCTACGTATCAGATATTTCCATTATGATTCACAACAGTAGCAACATTACAGTTATGAAGTAGCAACAAAATGCTTTTATGATTGGGGGATCACCACAACGTGTGGAACTGTGTTGAAGGGTCAGAGCCTCAGCACTGCTCTCAGCCTCGCTTTTAGGATGGCTGATTACTGCCTTGTCCTCTCTACCTTGGCGAATCATGGGCTTTCATGTCACATGCTACATTTACATGTCTATACAGCTGAATTTACAAAGAATAAACATCTTATCTGTTGTCACATGTCCAGCATATAGCACAAACCCAAGCACATATAAGAGTTTCAATAAAGGTACTTTAAATAAGAAAGTAATGAAACAATAAACGATATCAATTCAAAAGCAGTTGTTGAAGTGGAGAGAGGGGATATAGATAAATGGTAGATTATTGAATCTACTTTTAAAAGGCAAGCTTTATTAAAGCACACATGAAATATCCCCACATTTCAGCACAAATAAAATATCACCACAGGGGACGAATAAAAAATAAGATACCTTCTTCATAGGTTGCCTCAAATAACCCTTGGAATGTTCTTAAGCAATGCTCAACCTCATTGGCCCCAGGAAGAGAAATCACAGTCACCAAGGAGTAGTGAATTGGCAATGGCAAGTACAAGAACCATATCCTTCACCTCCCAGGCGCTTGGTAGATGTGCCCATGGGGAATAGGGCAGCCACAAGGAGATGGTTCCCCTTCAGCAACACACAAACACATTGTGACCATTGGGAAACTTTCTAGTGAGGGGCACGTGGTGTAGCTTGGACTGCAGCTGCTGTTGAACAGGAGGAGAAGCAACACGGGGCAGGACTGAAAGAAATGACTCCAACACAGTGTTGCTGGGTCCTCGGGCAGTTTCTTTATACTTTCCTGGGCTCAAGATCCACAAAAGGAATTTGAGGTACCCAGAACAGGGGAAGTGCTCAGCAATGCAAAGTATTCTTCACAGGGCAGGAAGTGTCAAGGAGCCTATTTTCTCTAAGCATCATGAGTTTTCATTTATCAAAGGGTACCGGCTTTTCTCCTTGTTACCTGAAGTCAGTTAAGAACAAACCAAAACTACTTCCTAATTTTAAAGCATTACCCAGATGAAAAACTACTTTGTTACTGTTACTGTGAGAAGATAAGGGTCAGATCTGAAACAGGAAGACATGCATTTGTAGGAATCACTGTGAACAAGAGGGCACCTGTGTATAGGAGGAGCCTGTAAAAACCACATTGTATAGGGCAGGGAGTACTATGTATACTCATTAAGAATACTCTATGGGTCATGTGTGCTTTTCATTAATTTATTTGGTTATTTACAAACATCTGATTAAAATCTATTTTTATGAACCTGGGGAGATGACTCAGTGATTAAGAGCACATGTTGCTCTTCCAGAGGAAATCAGTTTGATTCCTAGCACCTATGTCCTGTGGCTCATAATCACCTGTAACACAGTTCCAGGGGATCCTACATCTAGTCTCTCACACATCCACACACATGTGACATGCATACACACACACACATACACACACACACACACACACACACACACACACACACACACGAAAAGCCAAAATTAAAACATAATGTAACAAAATCTTTGTTTCTATTATTAACCTATTCTTACACCACAGGGTACAGAGAACTTTAATGTGACTTATAAGACTCAAATAGGAGTCAATTCTGTTCTACATAATCTGTAAGTGGCTCTAACACCAAAATTTTGACTAAAATAGTATTTATTTTGGTTTATACACCTTTTTCTTCCTTTGCATTATAAAGAGATTCCTTCAATCTAGATATTTCATAAAAACAATTTACTGGTATATTATATTTATATATGTATGTGTGTGTGTGTGTGTGTGTGTGTGTGTAATTGTACAAAATAGATGTCATTGTGACAAAAATCAAGAGGAAGTTAGTGGCACAATGAGTTGGGTATCATAGGGGAAATGGCTCCATCTTCATTTCTTTCCAGTTTTTCTACTCTCTTTGTGACATGTGATACTGTTTCATCATATCATCAGTGCAGCCCAACACTTTCAGGTAGCCAACCTTCATTCTTAGACTCATGTGTACAAGCTTTATACTGATAGCCATCAACTCAGTCGTTCTGTGGTTGTTCATCACAGAGGTTTTGCTTTTTCTTTATTAATTTTATTGCAAAAAATATTATGGTATAGATATCGGTATCTCTGCTGTGGTGCTCCACCAATGACTTAAATTTCACAAGTCTAATTTTGAATTCATTTTTCTTTCTCCCAATACACATTGTCTTTCTATACTTTATAATATCAGATAATAATATAATAATCTCATGTCCAGGATATCACAGACTCTGATGAGAAAGATTTTTACTTTAACTCCTGCCTCAAATGGACACTTGAGGTGTGACATGAACTACATTATTTACTCTACTGTGCCTCTTTTGCCTCCTCTGAGGTTGATATTCCTTTAGTTTCAGACTTTTATTTTTTAAGATGAATTACCTAATGAGAAACACTTGAGACAGTCCCAGAAGCAGGAGTTTGACATCTATACATACCTATGTACATGCATATATATGAGAACACACACACATAGCAACCCAAGCTTGAAGCCAATATTCCATTTCATTTGTTTAGGGTAAGTTTTCAAGTCTACTCACATCAGTGCAGCTCCACTTTCATGACATTTGCATAAGCCCAGCTCTAATGGAAATAATGCAACTGGTTCCTAAGAGGATGGATCATTAGTTCATCCATTGTGCAACAGATCCATATTCCTTCCACACTTTGGACTGGATAGTTGGAAGTAATAATGGACCAGAGATGGATAGTTTTCTGGTCTTGCTCTGTTGTTTAGAGTAACATGACATTATTAACTTTTGGTCCTTGTTCCCTTCGTGTCAAAGTCAGCATTTCTGGTAAGCCCTGTTGTACCAGTCATACCGTCTCTTATTCATGCCCCCGTGAGACCTTAGCTGTAGGTATTTGCTTGTTTGCTTTCCATAAAAGATGTCATCCATGTGCTTTATTTTCTATGGCCTTTCTACTTACTGTGTTCTCAGACCTCCTCTAAATTCACTCATCCAGACCCTTCCCAATTTCTACTTCTTGGCCACTTACTTTTCATTATAAAGTCTTTCTGGATCTTCACATCTATGTTCCAAAAGGAGGTAAATGCAGTCCTATCATGACACAAAATTGAGTAGCACTACATATTCTGATGTATCCATTGACCCTTCACATGCCAGTGTGCATTTTTTAAAATGAAGCCTAAATTAATAATAAATTAATGCTAGAATCTCAGTAGGTTAATATACTTTTAAAGACATACACATACATGTAACAAACATACTCGTTGTACATATTTTATCTGAATGATATTTTTGTTTTATATACTATATAAATATGTGTGATATAGGATAATTTACTCATATTAGCAATTGAATGCAGACATTAGTCAGCTGATATGGGTTCCCATGTGATTCAAGTCATCACAACTCAAGCCTCTAGGGCACTGCGTGCACCATGTCAGTGAGAAAAAAGAAAACATGGACAAAGCATGTCCTTTAGGCTATTAGCCCCAGAAATGGTTTCCAAACTCTCTGTTTAGTCCATTTTCAAGAAAATAATTTATAGTTCTATGTGAATATCAGGTAAGTTGAGAAAAGCCATCATTACTGGCAGACCATTGTCAGGAATGGGACATCTGCAGGATGAAGGCACATGTTGCAGATGGGCACTCAGCCACAGAAACACACAGGTACATTCCACAAACGTGGGGATGGGGTTGTGTTTGTTTTATCTGCTGTCATTCATAACATGTACCAAAGCAGCTCCTCTGTATGTGTGTATGAAGTAAAATGCTACTGTTCCCTCAGCTGCCAGCTTACCCTATTCTTAATTACACAGATATGAGAAGATTTGAGAGGTTGCAAAAATTTTTGCAATGTATTGTTATACTATAAAATAAAGGAACAGAATCTCGCAAGTCTTATGGGATGTCAGTTTCCTACAGGCCCCCTATTCTGAATGTTTTGTGTATCATCCCAGACTGTATCAAACATGTGAGACATTATACTCTCTTGGGTAGAATGGTGCCTCTCCATTATAGTGAGTACTGGATTTGTCCTCTCTTGGGTAACAGAAAAGATTTTCTTCACATTTTGTGCCTTTCTGGAGAGGAAGGAAGAGGTTACCAACTCCTTTGTTTCTAGTTCAACAAAATCACTAGAACATAAAGGGTTAGAAGTAATCTAGTCCAGAATGGCATATTTTTTCATCAAGGATGCCAAGTCCTTTATGCCAAAGACAGGCATTACAAATTTTTCTTTCTTCCTACCTTCTTTCTTTTATTCCTTTCTTTCTTTGTTATGTTTTGTTGTTATCTCTTAGAAGTCTTTTCTTTTCTAATGAATCCAGATAGGAGAGGAACTGTGATGAGTAGAGGATGGGAAAACTGTAATCAGGATATATTGTATGCATAAAGAATCTATTTAAAATGTAAAAAAAAAATAAACAGTCTGTTGACCTGAGTTGGATCACCAAGACTCATAAAAAGGTAGAAAGGGAGAAACAACTCCACAGAGTTGCCATCTAGCTTCCACATTTTGCTTACAGTGAGCTCAGCTCCATGATAAAATGATAAAATGTCTTTATCATAGTGTTTTGTCACAGCAACAGAAAAATAAGACATAATAGGTAAAATTTTCTTCATATGCTTCAGTGCCTAGAATTTAACTGGTTGTGCATCCAGATGAGGAAACAGAGCCATTTGATGCTGTGGATCTCATGCCCCAAATACCATTTCCATTACGTTTACATTCCTTTTCACATATTAATAAAAGGAAGATGGTATTAAAAACCCATGGATGAAACAGATTAAGCTCTTTCTTTGAATGCAACATAGAAAGTTAAAGAAATATGACAGAAGCAACATCACTGTCAGAGCAGGAAACCCTGGACTTTGGTCAAACAATGGACAGGGATGGTAACACGGTTCAATAGGTAAAACTCTTGTTGCCAAGTCTGTTGACCTGAGTTGGATCACCAAGACTCATAAAAAGGTAGAAAGGGAGAAACAACTCCACAGAGTTGCCATCTAGCTTCCACATTTTGCTTACAGTGAGCTCAGCTCCATGATAAAATGAGTCTGTTCCCCATATGAGCACAAGTCTCTATGAAGTTTACACATCTCACAGATTAGGTGCAGACCTTTAAAAAGACATCTCAGTTAGGTTAGCATGTAGGCCCAGAAATATCAAGGGAAAGAGACAGGAAGAAATTTCATGGTCTCAATGCAAGAAAGATGGGTCTATACATCTTATCACTCAATGTAACTGTTGCTGGTCAGTATTGTTATCTAGATTTAGCTTTGACCATCCCTTAGCTCCTAGGCACAGGTTGTTGACAGAAAGATACCCATGGCATCATTTTGACCCACTGAGGATAGCATGGGCTAAGATTAGAGGGATCTATGATCCTCTATGTTAGCTGGATTTTAAGACCCTTAGCAACCAACTTGTTAAAATGGTTCATACTAATTCAAAATCTTAGTATCCTGATGTGGCAGTTTTACTCAGAAAAGTAGGCTCATATCTCTTTACTAAGGGCAGGAGGGACATAATGAACAACACGGAGAAGTCTCTAAAGCATCCATGGGAGTTGGTTGCCCCATGTCTGGAGGAATATGTTCCTTTCATTTGTTTTTTTCTCTCTCTTTTTTCCTTAGAGCTCTTTTTACCTAGTTTATTTCCCATCCCATCCTGCCTCAGAGCTCACCTTCTCCTACATAGGTTTCTTGCACTTCATGTTTTATGCCAAAGATCCAACCACTGAAGGAATACTTTGCACTTCCCCAAGTACTCTTTTCCTTTGACTTGCACACAGAATTGCCAGGTTGCCTCCACACTTGCCTGGGTCCTTTCCTGTACTGCAACTTATTTTCTAGTTTAATGAAGCGGAAGTCAGGCCTGGACATTTTGTGTTCTTAGATGGTAAAAGACACATTAATTGTAACATAAAACGTAGGAATTTTTTTCAATTTGTTCATTTTTATACTGTGAAGTCAGTAGCATTAGTTCAGGAAGAAGTTTTCACGTGAGAAATAATATATAGAATGGACGGTTTTTTACAAAAGGAATATTTTGAGATTTTGTGGTACCTGAGGAAGAAACTCATTTTATGTACAGAAGCTATTTTAGGTATAGAAATAGCATGCATCTCGTAACTGTGAAAAAATATATTCTTTAATTCTCAGGAATAACCTGGAAATCAAAAGCATGATTATTTATCTGCAAAGAACCTGATGAGAAAGTTGGCTTGTTGTTTGTAATTACATCTTCAGAGGCACCGATGGATTTATGACGCTCTTTTGTAAAGGTGGATCTATGAGCTGAAGAAAAGATAGAGCAGATTATCTGGAAACACCCATCACAGGTCACTTCAACCTCAGAAACTTGTGTATAGTGATGGTCTTATGTTAATAGAATCACTAAGACGAGACTCCTATAGAGCACTGAGAGAGAATGAGTGTGTGTGCGAACACACACACACACACACACACACACACACACATACACACTCACACAAAAGATAGAGTCATGCTTTTCTGAGTAAAAGATAAAAAACATGGGCATTGTTAACTTATCTACTCATGAGAGAAAGGAAAGCCTTCGGGGAGTGATTTTGGAGAAGTCTGAAGAGGTAGGATGAAGATGAAGACCTCTGCCATTTGCATGCCTTGCAAAATGTTCTGTTTGTAATTCTCTCCAATAACATGAAGCTTTAACGCCACCTCTCACAGAGTACACTGAGCTTTATGATTCATCTTACATAAGAAGAAACAGGCTACAGGGAGTGGGAAGAATTGCTCCATTATACCAGTTGTCCTTACACAAAGCTGAGACCACACTCAAGAAATCTGAGTCCAAAGCCCTTACTATTGTCACTAAATATCCAGAAAGAGCTGCACTGAGCCCTACGGGCCCAGAAAAGACTAGAAATGACAGCAGATTGCTCAGGTTCAGATGGAAGATTTTCGAAAGGAACTTAAGTTTCCACAGAGTTTAACTACCATCAATGTTTTCTTCCCAGTCTGAAGGAAACTGTGGGAACTCTAAGGCTTTATGTATGATATACTATAATGATTTTTCTCTCCTATTGGATCATGCTTCATTTAAAATTTTTGGTCCAGTGCTTTTTCATTTTGAATATATTTCAACATTCCAGCTTGTGCTTTGTCCAACTGCCAAAGAAGAGTATGTAGAGAGCTTAAATTTCCAACGTGCTAGAGAAAAGGTAAGCACTAATTTCTTTTGGTAAGGAAGATTTTGTTTACCAAGTGTTAAACAGAAAAGTGATGGCAGGTTGCTCATTTGTCTACAGAATGAAATGAGTATAGTGTTTCATTATGTACCAACTTATTCTGTGGGTGAAGGGATGCTTTCTGAATTGATCTCAAGTACACATAATATTAATTGTAACTCCATTCTGTAATAGAATTATGTTTTAGTACAGAATGCAGAAATGATCAGGTGATAGTTTCTGCTCTGTAGTCATTGCCTCTTGGCCAGCTGGACAAAGTCAGTACTGAATAACATTCTGTATGATGAAAACCATTAAAAAATGTCATTTCCTGTGCTTTAGAGGTTACCAATAACCCTATATTAGCTAGTTGTTCAGGATATGGTCTTTTTATATGTAGTTGTTTCTTACCTGCCTTGTATGGTTTTGTTTGGTGGCTATTGGGAAATGCTGCATATGAGCTTAGATACTAAGTTTTTCCTGAGAACAGAAAACTCAAACCCATCAATATTGCCAGTACTTATCTGATATTTGGAATGTGCTGAATATTAGAGCCAAGGATCAGTGCTCAGTGAGTGGACTTGGTACTAAAAACATTTATTTAATCTTCAAGCAATATTGGATAGTAGAAATAGTTACTACTGCAACTTTGTATATAAAGAAACTGAGCCTCAGGAAGTCTATTAATGTACTTAAGGTCACACAAGGAGGCCATGTGTTTTTTTCTAAGGTTATTTTTTAAGCTTCATTATAATTTGTCCAGGGATTGTTTCCTTAACTTCAAGGTGTAATCTCTCTGCTATCCACAAGATGATCCTTCAGTATTCAAGAAGGTACTGATGTTCTTTGCAAGTTCTCAGCCAGTCCTCCAGTTGTATGTGAGCTTTTGTCACTCTGCAGCTCAGGGGTTCCAGATCATTCTTCTTTCCACAAAGACATGTCTTCTCCAGCCACATGGAAGTCTTATTCTCTTTGTAGATAGAGTGTTATTCATGGTATCACAAAGGGATACTATGTCAACTCCCAGGATTCATCTTTCTGGTATTTTCCTCTAGAGATGTGAGATGTGACCACCTGCACTTCTTCCCCAAATATCTTCTTTCTCCTACACTCAGAAACACAGCATGCTGACTAGAGCCACACCTTGACCCAACAGTTTATGTTACCTCTGGGTCTAAGACCACAATGATAGTTTTGGTATTACCTCATTTATTTACCCTCTCTGGAGGAAGTGAAGTCCTTACTATGTGTCATTCTGTGTTGGAATTATTTAGAACTGAGTGATCATTTATAGCTATTTTATTCAAATACTTTTTTTCTTTTTCTCAAATTGAATTTTTTTCTTTCCTAGAATGTTTCTAAATGGCTTCTCCAAATTCTAGCAGTACCACTATCTCACAAAGAGTTCTACCTACATTTGTTCTAGAACTATTTCTGTGTCTAAGCTAAAGCATTAATCATTTGCTTCAGATTTCTTTAATGCTCCCCATCCCCAGCTCGGGATAGTTCTGAGAGGAAGAAAAGAAGCTCATCATTTTTAGGTTAAATCGAGAGATTCAGACTTTCCATATTTGTGTCTAATTTGACCTTTAAAACAACCCTTCAGAGTACCTGGAATTCGCATAGCAAATGTGACTACTAATATTCAAGAGGTAGAAAAATTTACTCCGAAGTGTGAAATTATTAAATACCAGATTCAGGACTACACTATGCACTCTAGAGAGTTTTCCAATTTATTGAGAGGCTGTTATTAGGTAGATATAGGTAGACAAAATTCCATATTGTTTTACCTTTCCCCCTCCCAGTATTACCAAACTTGTATAATATGCTTTTAACTTTATAAAAATAAATATATCTGAGTATTTCCCCATGGTATGTATAACAGTTTAGAGTTATGATCTTGATTGCTGAACATGTATTCACACTTTTCTTTTTCATAATTTGAGGATTTCATACACTAGTACACTATATTTCCACCTCTTTTACACTCATCTCTCTCCAGCTCCTCTCGTCTTCCTCCAAACTACCCCATCTAAAATTCATAAACTCTTCTTCATGTGTGTGTGTGTGTGTGTGTATGTGTGCATGTGTGTATGTGTGTGTATGTGTGTATGTGTGTGTGTGCATGCAACCTCTTGAGTTCAGTTAGTGCTCCTTTTATTTGCATATGTTTAGGGTTGACCCCTTAGGGTTGGGTTTCATGCCTCAAAAAATAAAATAACAAAAACCAAAATATTGGTCATTTCTCCCTCAGCAACCATAAACTACCTTTCAGCTTTCATTCATGCTTGTATGTCAATTGGTGTGGCCTTTTCAGGACTGTGTAGGTAACTATTATTTAGAGTTCATGGGGCAGCATCCTTATTACTCCCAAAAGAAACAATCATGCAGCAATAGTGTCAATACTCTGGCTCTTACAATCTTTCTGCCTCCTCTTCCATGATGCTTCCTGATCCTTATATATAGGAGATATGTTACAGATATCACCTCTGGGTCTGAACACCCCCAGAGTCTCTTATATTTTGATTGATTGTGGGTCTCTCTAACAGTATGCTATAAAGAGAGACGTCATTGATGAGATATGAGAGATGAAGTTACTTTGGGTATAAACAAGAGTATTTAGAAGGCAGTTGGGAGCTATATTATTTTAGCAATATGGCAATGATTGTTCCCCCTCTGGGGCCATGAACTATCAAGGCACATGTTCTTATATGGTTATTTAGTACAAAGCATGAATTCCCTCCAACTGAGCAGGTTTAGGTCCAATCAGACAGCTGTTGCTTGCCCCCAAGATAGGAAAGCCACCGTGGGACCAATGTATATATCTTGCTAGACCCACCACTGTGTGGTTCTCAGGCTCTACAACTGGTTATGGTTACTGATAACTTTTATCCTTTGTCACCTTACATACTACCTTCCAACAATATAGGTGTTAAGTCTGGAGGAGGAAGCTTCAGGATCAATACCAGCTTGATTTCTCCAGTTCCAGTGACTAACTTGTATAGAGATTGTACCTTCATGCTCTGACAGTGAACCAAGAGCAACAGAAATATCCTATATTGTTTTGGGTGTCTCTTGGACCTCTCTGTTTAACAATTTGAAGGAAAGTATCCCCTGTCTTGCACTGGGGTTTTTGTCAGAAAGTCTGTGGCTTCTTGTGTGGTTGAGGGGTGATTATCCCACTATGTGGGCAAAGCAATAGATTTCCTTATAGATTTTTCCAAAATCCTTACTATTATTTATTGTTCCTCTCTTTTTCTTCCTTTATATTACCTTTTCTAATTAAGTTCCTTCCCCAAGTTTTCACCTCCTTCTTTGTAGCACCTGTGTCTTGCTAGCTTCCTCTCTAGAGTCCCTCCCTCTACAATAGTCCCTTTTGATTTCACTGGCTTGTAAAGTTATTCCAGGTTATGCACTCAAACTTAAAGATTGAGACCTAGGGTCTATAAATGAAAAAGAACATGTGGAATTTGTCTTTGGGGGTCTGGGTTGCCCATTCAGTACAATATTTTCTGATTCCACCAATTTACACGCAAATTTCATGATTACAGTTGGATAGAATTCCATTGTGCATATGTATCACATTTTAAATATCCATTCATCAGTTGACTGACATCTAGGCTGCTTTCATTCACTAACTACTGTGAATAGAGTGGCAATGAGCATGACTGAGCAAGTGTCTCTGTCAAAGAATATTGAGTCCTTTGGGTACATACCGAGAAATAGCATAGCTGGGTCATATGGTATGTTCTTAATAGCTTTTCTAGGACTCTCCACATTAATTCTTAGAGTGACTGCTCCAATTTACAATCCTACCAACAGAGGAGAAAGTTTGTTGTCAGTTATCTTTTTAATCTTAGCCATTCTGACTAGAATAAGACGAAATGTTAAAGTCACTTTCACTTTTCCTATGATCTCTGCTTCTACATTACTTAGCTCACTTATTTATATGTATTAGTTCATTTGAAAACATATTTGTTGTAAATGATACTGTTGAACTTCTGGTTAGGTGGTAACAAGTAATCTGTAATTCCTATTTCCAAAGTGCTCAGAGTCCAAGGTGGGCACTCTTGCAAATACTGAAGCGTGAGGATGTTGTTAGGAGCGGCCACTGAGCGCTCTGCATGCGTGAAGAAAGGGTCCTTGATTTAATCTGGAAAGGGATCAGAGATAGTTCCTGGAGGAACACTCGAAGCCAGTCATCATTTGAAGAATAAGCAAGGGACGAGCAGACCAGATTAAAGAAAAAGGATTAATGCTTAGAAATACTATCCAAAACTGCTTGTAAACAGGAAAGAGAAGAGTAGACCCAAAACTCATGAGCATGTAAAGCTTCCCCAAGTGGGAAGGGTTGTAGAACAGTGTGGGGTGGGGCAGCACATCCGGGCATCCCAGAGAGAACAGGACACGGTAGTGGAAAGTCTGCACTCAAACTGAGTTTTTCTTAGTCTACCCTTTTGTCCACTCACCTTTACTAGCAAATGTTCATTGTGATGCATCACTGATCTGGTTCAAGGCCTCTGGTTTCTGGTACACAATCATCACTGGATCCTCACAGGAACTCCCCTGGGATATCCCGTGGCTGAAGGAGTCATGGAGATCCTGCAGGTATTGTTCCACAGAACCAGTCCCTTCACAAGCTCCAGCAGATCCTAGATGGGGTAGATGTTAGGGTAGGCCAACCAAATGCTGGGTTATGGTCCTGGTTATAGCTGAGCTAGTCAGTCTAGGTCACTGGGGCCACCTGCCTTAGGCAAGGGGGCGAAGTCAGCTCCCCTACTCCCATGTCCTCAGGGTTGGTTGACCCTAGCCTCTGGTGGGGGGTGTGGCCAACTCCCCTGAGTACAGGGTCCAGCTCTCCTGTGAGGTTCTGGGCCAACTCTCTTGCTGTAGTGTCTAGCAAGAGGCAAGGCCAGCTTTCCCTGAGCCAGCACAGGGCGGGACCTGCTTAGCATAGCCCTCTGATTTCATCTCTCATGGTTCCTTATGGCCCTCTGAGGTCAACAGGCCACAGACATCAACACAGACCTCCATGGCAGCTGGACCTAGTCATGGCTCTTGGCAGCAGCTTGGGCCTGGACATCTGGACTCTGGGTGGAAGTGCTGGCCACTCAGGTCAGGATGGTTCTGGCTGCAGCATGGCCCCTAGACACCACCATCTCAGGTTTTAGCCCCAACCCTGGCTTCTATGTGACCTTTGGTGGCATTATGGGACTCAGACTTCAGTAAAGACCCCAGGCGCAGTAAGATCATGGGTCCTCAGCAGCAGCTGGGGCTGGAGGCCACCGTTGCCCCAGATGGCTATGCAGGCCACTCAGATTGGCACAGGCCCCAATGGCAGTGTGGTCCTGGGACACAAATATGGGTCCAGATGTTGGGCATCTGCATGGCCTTAGATGGTAACAGGAGCCTTGAACATCAACACAGACCCTGTCTGCAGTAGGGCTACAGACCCAAAAGGTTCCCAGTTGCAGCTCTGGCCAAGATGTCACCATGGCATTGGGTAGCAGCACAGGTCACTCAGATCTGCATGGCCCTGGCTACATCATGGCCCCCAGACATTAATCTGGAATCAGGTGACTAAACTGACCCTGGGTATCTTCATGGCCCTTAGTGGCAACAGGAGGCACATACAACAATCCAGACCCTGGATGCTATAGGGCCACAGAACTAGACATGGCACTTGGCAACAGCCTGGGCCTGGATGCCACCATGGCCCCAGATGGCAGCACAAACCACCCAGATCTGTATGACCCCTGCTGCAACATGGGCCCCAGACTCCAACAAGGCCACAGGCTGCAGCCCAGATCCTGGGCCTCTGTGTGGGTCCCAGTGGCAACCTGGGCCACAGACTTCAACAGAGATCCCAGCTACAGCTGGACCATGGATCCAGAAATGGTCCCAGGCAGCAGCTCAGCCTGGTCAACATCCTGGCTCCAGGTGGAAGCCTTGGCCACTCAGATCAAGATGGCTCTGGCAGCAACATGGCCCCCAGACACCAATAAGGCTATAGGTTGTGGCTAAGACCCCAGGCTCCATGTGGCTTTTGGTGGCAACATGGGCCATGGACTTCAACCCAGACCTTAGCTGAGGTACGACCATGGACCCAGACAAGGTCTTAGGCAACAGCCTGGATCTGGTTGTCATCATGACCCCAGGAAGCAGCAAAGGCCACCCAGATTGGCATAGTTCTAGTGACAGCATGGCCTCTGGATACCAAGGCAGCCCCAGGTGGTAGCCCAGATCATTGGAGTCAGCATGGCCCTCTACGGCAACAGGAGCCAGTGACATCAACAGAGACCCTGGCTGCAGTGGAACCATAGACTCAGACATGGCCCCCAGCTATAGCCCTGACCCAGATATGACCATGACCTTGGGTGGCAAACAGATCGTCCCCATCAGCCTCCTCCTCACCACCTTCACCTTGGCCCAAGGTGGCAAGCAGGCCTGCAACATCAGCCTACTCCTCACAGTCTTCATTTCTTCCTTTCTGCCTCTTTCCACAGCATATGAACCATTTTACTTCTCTTTCTCTCCCACTTCTCCACCACATATTCGTTCATCATAATGGGATCTATCTACCAGGCCTGTAAAGTGCTGGTCAGGCCTATGAATGTCTTCCTACCAGCCATGGACTTGAGGACCCTAGCTGGCTAGCCCCCACCTAAACAGAACTGTATCAGTGGTAGTGAAGATTTCTTTCCATCAGTCAAAGCCTTGAGGACCCCAGTTTGCTTGCTCCCCACCCCCCCCCACTAAGGGCGTAGCTCCAGTGGAAGGCCACCTACCCTAGAGTATACGGGCAGTACAGTATAAGGGTTTTAATTTTTCAATAAAAGTGAACACAAAGTTGGCTTGGTAGGGATGGGGGTATATCTGGGAGGAGTTGGGATATGGAGGTGAATATGGTCAAACTACATCGCACAAAATTATTCTCAAAGAACTAAACAAAAATGAGAAGCAGCCAGATAACATTGAAAAAGTAAAATGTGGGAAATACCTATTGTATTCAGAAACAAAGAAGTCATTAGGACTAAGAACGTAGATTTCAACGAAGTATGTTACCCTGGGACACCAAGGACATGGTGACATAGTCGGTACTTGATGGGTAACACTCTAATAAAAAAAAAATGAAGGAAAGGAAGATGAAGATGTCACATCATGTCTTGAAGGATGACAGGAAGATTTCAGAAAAAGGTGACAATTAGACTAAGTTTTAAAGCAAAAATGAACAATTCAAAAGGGAGAGAGAAACTAACCAGCTTAAAGGACTGTGAGGAGAGTCAGAAAGGACAGAGACAGGGAAGTGTGAGAAGGCCTTCGGCAGAGTCAGCATGGCTTAAAAAGAGAGGCAATGAGAAGAAGGAGTCTCAGGCAGGTAAGTATTGAGAAGTCCAAAGCAGGCACAATCTGCATGAAGGACTTCTTAGTTTGTGCTTCCTGCACTAACCCCTGTTTCTTTCTCAGCTTCTTTTTCATTCTACCTTGATGGAGAAAATCATGCATTATGGGAAACTCTGGGTTGATCTCCAGCACTGCATTAACTGGTCACTAGGCATGGAGGTATGCATCTGAAATCCCATACCTTGGTGGTGGAGGCAAGAAGATCAGAATTTCAAGGTTATCCACAGCTACAGGGGAAATTGGAGGCCAGCCTAGCCTCCATGAGACTCTGACTATAAAATCTTAAACTAAAGGAAAAAAAAAAGACTAAAAGAAGAGAAAGCCACAAGGTCCAGCTTTCAGTCACTACGATGGGCTGGCACAAACCACGATGCAGATTATTCAACGGATGTGCAAGGTCAGAAAGTAACCTTCTGTCAACATGCATCCCTACTCAGGTCCCCAGCCCCCACAACATTAACAAGAAAATAAGAATGCCTGCCCAGCTGTCTTGCTGGCTGTCACTGGGTAAATTATCTTTTATTAAGGATCTGTAATTGTTCTCCACTGAGCTGTGACCTAAATTTAGTAGTTCTGAGGAGTGAGACCCAGCCAACAGGATTTCCCTGAGAACACGATGAAGTTCCTGTATCAATTCAATTCATTAGCTAGAAAAAGAACAAGCAGCTAATTCTTTTTTTTTCCCCATTCTTCAGTGAGCCGTTTGTTTGTTTAGTTTGACCACATTTTTTTTTCTTGGATCCAGCCTGAGACTCTGTAAGGATGGCACAGCTCCTTCAAACACTTCCTGCAGCATTAACTTCCCAGGCAGAAACCAAATCACACTAAGTAGATCTGACTTTCTTGCTGTTAAGACCCTATGTTTACTTATTGGGGATCTTAAGCATAAGGCAAAAAGCATGCTCTCATGTGGTCGGGATGACTTGGGTGAAGGGAAGAGGAATAAATTTAGCTTACATGAGTCAGTAAGGGAGGAGGAGAAAGGAGAGAGAAAGGAGGGAAAATGCAACACTGGTTAAAAGCTATCATGAAAACTTTTGAGTAGGAAAGGTCATGAGAGGGAAGGCTTCCACTAGAGACATCACTTCCAAAAACTATTTCATCCTGATAATACAACTGAAGACCAGAGACGAAATAAGAGTCACTTATTTGGAACACAGTTTCTAAAGATCTGTGCAGAATTTAGAGCCACAACCCCAGTGGCCCTTCACCTCATCACTAATTCTTAGCTATCACAGTCTAGACTGCTGCCTTGTCATAGACAAGCAACCTGTGGAGTTTCACACATGGGTACCCACACAAAAAAAGGAAAGAATTGAAGAAGATATCAGAAAATGGAAAGATCTCCTGTGTTCATGGATAGGTAGGATTAACAGTAAAAAATGACAATATTACCAAAAGCAATCTACAGATTCAATGCAATCCCAATCAAAATCCCAACACAATTCTTCACAGACCTCAAAAGAACAACACTCAACTTCATATGGGGAAAAAAAAAACAGGATAGCTAAAACAATTCTGTATAATAAAGCAACTTCTGGAGCCATCACCAAACACAACCTCAAGCTCTAATATAGAGCTATAGTAATAAAAAACAGTGTGGTATTAGCATAAAAATCAACATGTGGACCATTGGAATCAAACTGAAGACCCTGACATTAATCCACACACCTATGAAAACCTGATTTTTGACAAAGAATCCAAAACTGTACCATGGGGGGAAAAAAGCATCTTCAACAAATGCTGCTGGCATAACTGGATGTCAACATGAAGAATGTTGCAAACAGATCCATATCTATTACCATGCACAAAATTCAAGTCCAAATGGATCAAAGACCTCAGCATAAATATGATTACACTGAACTTGATAGAAGAGAAGTAGGAAGTATCCTTGAATGCATTGGCACAGGAGACCATTTCCTAAATATAACACCAGTAGCACAAACACTGAGAGCAACAATTAATAAATGGGACCTCCTGAAACTGAGAAGCTTCTGTAAGGCAAAGGACATGGTAAATAAAACAAAACAACAGCCTACAGAATGGGAAAAGATCTTCACCAACTCCACATCTGACAGAGGGCTGATATCCAGAATATATAAAGAAATCAAGAAACTATACATCAAAATACCACACAATCCAACTAAAACATGGGCCACAGAGCTAAACAGAGAATTCTCAATAGAAGAATCTCAAATGGTGGAAAGACGTTTAAGGAAATGCTCAACATCCTTAGTCATCAGGTAAATGCAAATCAAAACGACTCTGAGATACCATCTTACACCTGTCAGAATGGCTAAGATCAAAAACACTAATAACAGCTTATGTTGGAGAAGATGTGGAGCAAGGGGAACACTCCTCCACTGTTGATGGGAGTGCAAACTTGTACAGCCACTTTGGAAATCAGTATGGTAGTTTCTCAGAAAACTGGGAATCAATCTTCCTCAAGACCCAGCTATACCACTCTTGGGCATATACCCAAGGAATGCTCAATCATACCACAAGGACACTGGCTCAACTATGTTCATAGCAGCATTATTCATAATAGCCATAACCTGGAAACAACCCAGATACCCCTCAACCAAGAAATGGATTAAGAAAATGTTGTACATATACACAATGAAGTACTACCCAGCAGTAAAAAAAAAAAAATGGCATTGTGAAATTTGCAGGCAAGAGTGTTCAGTTTAAACAACATTCTTAATTTTTTCCCTCAATGACCCTTGAAGACAACCAATTCCTGCCTACTTCTTCTGTCACCTTAGCTGAGACTTCCTGATGACCAACATTTTACTGTACAGATACTTCATATATGTCTGTGTGGATAGAGACAAAAGTCCCTACACACCCTTAGAAAGTTTAATATTGCTAGAAATGTAGTATATAGAGTGCTTGCACAGCATGGACAAAGCCCTGGGTTCCATACCTAACACCACATTTAAAAAAATGGGCATGCTTTTGTGCACCAACAGTCTCAGCACTTCAGAAGTACAGACAGGAGGATCAGAAATGAAAGCCATTCTCACCTACATGATGAATTTGAGGCTAGCCTGAAACACATGAGACTCCCCATTCATTAAAAAGAAAAGAAGTCTAGTGTTTACTTAAGAGGTTAAGGCACCCATAACCTGGGAGTAACTTCTAGTGACATCGTGGTGTCTCTGATTTCTAAGTAGAGTCTCATAGTATCTTAGAGAAGCAGGCTGGGCAGGCAACTTCATCTCTACTGTATAAGTAAAGAAACGGTGGCTGTAAGCTGGAATCAATGACAGAACTTACTATAAAGGCCAGAGTCTATGGCTCCTTGCCTAGTGCATTGCTGAGTCTACTGTAATGATGTTCGTGTTTCCTTTGGAGACTCTGAAAGCCTCGTGTCAAATGATGCCTCAAGAGAGAACTTTGGCATCTGTAGCTGGAATGACTTAGAAACATCTCAATGTGTTGGAAAAACAGTCTGTCCAAGGTGACTAAGATTAAGAGTTTCATAGTAAGTTGGTAGTTACATGGCTGGGCAACAATAGACAAATTATTAATTAATTTTGATATGAGTTTCCAATTCTATAGAAAGCCAGAGTCCATAGAAGAGTATACAGCCTATACTGTCTATCATCATTGGCAGCTTTTCCAAGCAGTTAGTAAAGCATTATAGGTAAAAGCAATTTTACGATATAAAGTGCTTCACAAATTCTACCCTCATTTAATGTTGAGAGTTTATGGGGGCTTCTATGTCCAAGGTCACTAACCCCATATGGCTAACAGCAGTCATAGACAGCCACTCCTTTCACCCAATCCATAGACAAAACAGATGTAGTATATCCCTTTATTTGTGTGTGTTTATAAGTGTATGATGTGGTGATGGTGGAGTGTGTATATTTATGTGTGTATGTGTGTGTGTGTGTGTGTGTGTGTGTGTGTGTGTGTGTCCCTCTATGGGCATTCACAGAGACCAGAGAAGGACAGTAAATGTTCCTTTGTGGTATCACCCTCTGCCTTATCCCCTTGAGACAAGTTTGTCATTGAATTCATAGCTAAAACACATTTTTTTTTAGCTACAATGCCTGGCCATTGAGCCCTAGTGATTCCTCTGTCAACATGCCCTAAGCTAAGCTCTGAGGTTCCAGGAATCTGTGGCCATGCCTGGCTTGTATGTGGGTGCTAGCATCTGAACTCAGATCTTAATGTTTGTGCTTTTACTCACTGAGCACCCTCCCTACAATACCTACTCTTGATTTTTATTTTTTAGAAGAAAAAATTGAGCTTTAACATATTTAAGGAAAGTTGTTCCAAAACAATATAGAGGAGCTTCACTTTGGACTGAAAGCTAGGTCTTCTAAGTCAAAAGCAAGAGCCACAGATTCACAAACCTTTCTAGTTTATGTTGTCTAGTGGAGAAGTAAGTGAATTTGATGAGGAGGAACACAAAACCAATGGATGTAGTACTGGGGAGAGAAGAGAGTATGGTGAGACCAGAAGTCAACTGAAGGCTTCATGGTTTACTCATCAGAATACAACAACAACTCTCTTCATCCAACCTCTGCCTTGCAATATCAACTACAGAACTTTCCAAACCTCCTTAAGAGTAATTGAAAATTGGATGTATTTTATGCAAATTGCTGCAGTTTTAAAACATTACTAATTAATTCAAAATTTCTTCTGTTTTCTTTGGATCCCTACTCTATCAGTCCTCCTGCTATGGCCACAGTTCCCTTCCTGCTTGTCGGATCAAACTGATTTATATTTATTTGCATGTACAAGTCCCGAGGGAAAAAGTGAATCAGCAGTAGAGTGAGTGAAGAGTACATGCCACAACCAAATAGAGCAAGTTCAGATTCTAGTTCAGTGACTGATTCAATAATCTTGAGCTACATGGTTGACTTCTTATACCTTAGCTGCCCTATCTTTCAAATGGGAACTCTTTATGAGCTGTGGATATAAAAATGAGTGGACATATGTAGAGGCTCTTAACAGTAACAGTTCTGTAAGCACATGTGCTTACTAACATGCTTATCCCTTCACCGAGGTAGCAACTCAGTTATATTGACTCTCCAGTTAATGTTCGTATTTATCCCAGTTGCCTCTGCTTGGAGTAGTCTGTGGTTATTCCATTCATTCTGACCTTGGGAAAGACAAAGAAGCTGGAAACACATCTCCTGGGGCCAACAGTCTTAACCAGGAATGATCATCACTCAGCTTCCTCCAGACTGGAGCCAGCACCTCTATTCACAGATGTTCTGAAGCACTTCCTTCCTGGCTTGTGTCTCCTAAAAGGGGAAACTACCGCAAGGTCTCCAAAAGGAAGGAAAGGGGACCTTTTTAATTAGCTTTCTCTTTTGAATGACGCCATCACAGGTCTGATTCATTTCCATGAATTGAAAAAAAAAAGAAGGAGGGTAGGTGGTAGACACTACACAAGAAATGAATGAGAATTATCAGGAGAGAGAGAGTACAGGTTAGAGGAAGGCTAAAGCTGGAGAAAACAGGCAGTCAATGCTGGATGTCCATTACAACTGTGTACCCACTGGAAGATAACGTGGACATCTAAATCAGAGGAGGTAAAGGGTTTGCTTCTAAGTTTGGCCGCTAGAGACTAGCCAAAAAAATAAAGATGAAATGTAGTTCTGATCTTCAGTTTTGGATGTCCTGAATGGTATTTCTGGACATTTTGATAAGTGGATCTCCTGTGTTTTTTCTTGGTTTGGTTGGGGTCATGTTATTTGCTTTAATTTGGGTTGATTTTTTTTTTTATATATATAAGCCCTAAGTAGCCCAAGCTGGCTTCAAAATTACTATGTATTTGAGACTGGCTTTGGACTCCTGATCTTCGCACCTCTTAATATTAAGTGTTTGGGAATTATAAGTATGTACAAGCATGTCCATTCAGATCTCAAACTTATTTCTGAGTCAAGAACTCTACAGAAAGATGGTGTGTGTGGGGGGGGGGGCTAGAGACATGCATGAATGTCCATAGGAGGCAAGAGAGGATACTAGGTCCTTGCAGCTAGAGTCACAAAGTATTATTAGCTATGGATGCTAGGAATGGGACTTGGGTCCTCTAGAAAAGCATCAAGGGTGATTAGCTGCTAAACCACCTCTCCAGCCTCATTTCTCTCAACTCTAGCATTTCTTAAAAGCTTCCACCTTGCCGGGCAGTAGTGGTGCACACCTTTAATCCCAGCACTAGGGAGGCAGAGCCAGGTGGATCTCTGTCAGTTCGAGGCCAGCCTGTGCTACCAAGTGAGCTCCAGGAAAGGCGCAAAGCTACACAGAGAAACCCTGTCTTGAAAAACAAAAAACAAAAAACAAAAAACAAACAAACAAAAAAAAAGCTTCTGCCTTTCTCTGTCCCATGCATCCTACAAAAGAATTACATGGTTGACAAGTAGTTTTGATTTATAGTCTCCAAACAACAATGTCTACTTCTTATCTACAGTGTGTCACTTCTTCAACCCATCCTCACATCATGGCCAGGATGTTCTCCCACTGAAGTGTATTTCTTACACATACATTTTATGTTTTGAGATGAGATCTCATACCTTGAATTTTCCCTATAGTACAGAAGGATGATGACCTTAAACTTATAATCCTCCTCTCTCTATCTTCAAATGCTAGGATTGCCGGCTTATGCCACCCTGCCCAGTCTACATTGACATTGATTTTTTTCAGGATAGTTAACTCAGTCTGGCATCAGGGAAACTTACTCACATGGGGACAGATAGCTTTCCTATATACTGTTTGCTTTGTTGTTAGATTACCTCTTGCTGTTTATGTTTTTAATTCTAACACCTTCCTCCTATCACTAGGTCAATAGGTGTCACTGTTGAGCAATACAAATATGTCCCCATCACCCCATATTTTTGGTGCTGAAATTCTGGTTGGTCACAGGCACAACCACTAGTTAGTCTTGATGTCATCAAGTAAGTTAACTCTGTAATCACTATACTACTTGTCTGAAAGAGCTCCCAAGACCTCTCTCTCTCTCTCTCTCTCTCTCTCTCTCTCTCTCTCTCTCTCACACACACACACACACACACACACACACACACACACATACACACACTTTCCTTAAACTTTTAAATATGAGACATAACCAGATTCCAGATGGTGTACAAAAAGGAAGTAAATAGGAGGAAGAAATGACCACCTTTTCCATTTTCAGAAAATGTCTGTCAAAGTTGCCAGAAGGCATTATGCAGAGAGAGGAAGCTCATTGCTAGAATGAGAAGATGTGAGTTATGTGCCTAGACACCTACCAACCAGCTGCTGCTATTAAAGTTGACTAAAGATAGAGATGTCACCATAAAAAATTGGAACAAAAGTGGGGCGGGGGTATTGTAGACAACCAAAAAGACATGATTTCTTGCTTAGGCCATAGATATCTGAGAAATGAAGTGCCCAGTGATCAAGAACTGAAAGGAATGTACTCCCAGTTAACAGTTGGGGGTAAAGCAATATAATTATACAATATAATTATATTATTTGTGGTTTTTTTTATTTATAAGCCAACACAGTCTGAGAGACCTGGAATTACATGGAATAGAATACAACAAATGGAATGTGATTAGACAGGATAGAATGGATGGGCTGGGATGGGTGGGTTAGGATGAATAGGATGGAATGCAGTGGGATGAATGGGATGGGCTTGGGTGGATTAAGACATGGTGTGGAATATACTGTAGGGTTCAAACAGAATGAATAAAATGTGTAAGAATCGATTTGGAGACACTGTGGACTATTTTGTAGAAGTTATAAAATAGGAAACAAATTTCAATAGGATCAGATGGATTCTTTCCCTTAAATATTTTGAGATGTAGGGGACAGGTGTGTTAAATTGGAATGAAAGTAATCAGTGGGCTCAGGAAATTGTCAGCATTTTTCCAGCTTAAATGTTTGGGTATCTTGGGATATAAAAGCCTGGTGCCTTTTTTGAGCTATTTTTCTTTAAAATTCACATAAGTGGTGGCTTGCCTTAGGATTATGATATACAACAGGCATGTTGTTTTAACAATTGCCACCATTTATTTCCTTACTAAATATTTTTAATGTACCATTTCATTTAACCGTCATATATGTTGAACGTCATGGTATCTTCATGCCCATTTTATAGACACAAAAATAGAAGCAGCAAGGTTAAGCTGATTGTCCAAGATTGGAGCTGGAGATTAATGATCAGAATTTAAAATCAGGAAGTTTAGCTTGAGTTCCTAGCCATGACATTACCACACATATAGCATCTCACTATGCCAAGTGCTCCTAACCTATTACACTTCAAGTAGAAATATTAGAAATATATAATTTGTGTAAGTAATATTTAGTTAAAATATCACATACAAAACCCCTGTAAACTGGCCCTGCTCTGAAGTAGATACAACAAAATATAGCAGGGTTGCCAAGGTTGTCAGCTCTTCTGTCATCATGAAAAAAAACAAAATCATTCATCCTTCCCTGCCAAAATTAGGTCTCACTGGTGGGTTGTCTGAAGACATTAGACCCTCCTCATCCCTAATATTCATTTGCTTGATAGGTAATGTCTAAGGGACTTCACAAAACATGGAGAATTCTATCACCTAAATTTTCTTTTAAACATGAATTTTCTTTGTCTAAGTTTTCCAAGAGTGTTCAGCTTCTGCAAACAGACTATCAATAACTGAGGGAAGAAGACCGTTCAAGAAGGGATATCAAATAATAATCGGCAACTTGACCCCTAAACTTACTGAGGTCCTGATATATCCTTTACTGAAAATATCCAGTGAGGATACTAACAGTTACCCTGGTGAGAGAGTACTATAAAGAGGCAGTGCATAACTTATAATTGAGGAGGAGTACTGGATTCAAATCTGGACTCTACCATTCAATAGCTTTCTCCCCTCATGTGAACTTCTACAGTTCTTTGAACCTCAATTTACTCATTGACAAAATGGAGAGAAGAGGATAGTTTAAGCCTATTAATATGTATGAAACACTTAGAACCCAGTTTGTAACAGACTGCAAATTTAATATCAGCTATTATTCTTATCCAGGCTCTGTGTCAAGTGTTCATTCATGGCTGTCTTTTTGTTCTTCACATAGCATACCATGCACTTTTGTAAAATGGAATGCTATCTTTAGAGCATTTTAAAGTTAGAGAAAAATTCAGCAGAGGATAGAGAAATTTTATAGATAACCCTTACACAGCACATGCCTAGAAATGCCCATCACCAACATCCCTTAGCAAAGCAATACATTTGTTAGAAGAGATAATGTTATATTGACATGTCATTATCATGCATAATTTGCATTACAGTTCACTCCTAGTGTTATATCTTCTGTGGATTTGAACAAATCTATAATGACACATGTCCACATTAATGATATCAATCAGACTATTTTCACTAAAAATCTTCTGTGTGGGACCTATTAATGCAACACCATCACCTGCTCCTAGACCCTTGGAAAGTATTAATCTTTTCACTGTCTTCATAGTTTGATATTTTCAAGAATGCCCTACAGTTGGAATCATATGTAAGGTAGCCTTTTAGATAGTCCCCTTTCACTTAGTAATAAGAATGTGCTTTTGTCGTCCTAACGGCTTTGTGGCTTATTCCTTTTCAACACTGAGTAGAGTTCTAATTTCTGATATATGATAGTTATGGAACTATTTACACACTAGAGGATATCTTGTTTGCTTCCAAGTTTTGGCATTTATGACCTAGGCTGCTATGCACACCTGTGAACAGATGTTTGCAATTGCCAATTTCAACTTCTTTGAATAAACACCAAGAGTTACATATATCTAGAGTGTATTTATAAAAGATTACTAAAAGCCTTTTAAAGTAGCTGCATAATTTTGAAACTCCACTAGCAGAGAATGAGATTACCAGTTGTTCCACACCTTTGCTGCCATTTGGCTTAAGGTTGTAGATTTTAGCCATTATAATAAGTGTCTGATTGCATCTCAATGTTGTGCTTTGCATTTTTCTGGTGGCATATGATATAAACACTGTCTCTAGGCTGTCATTCTGTATTTTATTTGACAAGGTTCTGGTATTATCTTCAGTTGTCAGTTTTCTTACTGTTGAGTTGTTTGCCTTTTCGAGTAATTGTCTTTTTGTGGTTGTGGCTTTTGCAAATATTTTTCGTCCAGTCTATGATTTGTTTTCCTATTCTCATAGCATTGCCTTTTCCATTGAAGTTTTTAGTGTTAATGCATTCCAGCTTATCTGTTGTTTCCTTCACAACTGTGCCATTGGTGTTGTGTTCTTTTTTTTTTTTTTTTTTTTTTTGGTTTTTCGAGACAGTGTTTCTCTGTGTAGCTTTGCGCCTTTCCTGGAACTCACTTTGGAAACCAGGCTGGCCTCGAACTCACAGAGATCCATGTGCCTCTGTCTCCCGAGTGCTGGGATTAAAGGCGTGCGCCACCACCGCCCAGCGGTGTTATGTTCTTAAAAGCCAATGCTGTACCTAAGATCAGCTAAGTTTCTCCTTTGTAATCACCTAAGAGTTTTATTGCTTTGTATTCCAACTGTAGCCTAAGATTGACTTAGGACTTAGATTTTTGTGGAGAACTTATAATATGGTTTGGATTATTTCATTCATTTGCATGTGACTTTCCAATCATTCTAGCCTTCTTTACTGAGAAAATAATTTTTGTTCTATTTGATTTTTTCCTTCATCAAAGATCAGTTGTCTGTTAGTATGTGGATTTCTATCCTCTTTCATGGACCTAGGTGTCTTTTACTAAGACATACTGTCTTCATTTATTATAGTTTTCAATAAATTTTGAATTTGAATATGTCTAACTTTAATATTGGGTTTAATTTTCTTAATCTTTTCTTCTCTATATAAATATGCATACAAACATTAGAGTTAGTTTGTTTATAGCCACAAAATGAGTGGCTGATATTTTCATTGTAATGGCATTTAATCTATAGGTAAAGTTGAGAAGACATCTTGATGACAATGCCTTCCTATCAATGAGCAAAATATATCCTCTTCCTCTCCCTTCCTCCTTTCCTCTCTTCCTCCCTCCCCTTCCTTCCTTCCTTCCTTCTTGTCTTCCTTCCTTTCCTTCTTTCTTTTTCTAGTACCGTGAATTGACTTAGGCCTTCATACATTCTAGAGAGGCACACTACAGCAGTTGAGTTACATTCTCAGCCTTCTTTGTGTTTTTATTTTAAGGCAGGGTTTCAATATGTTCTTCACTAAATCACTCTTCAGTGCAGACCCACAATGATTTCGATTTCTTCTTGTCTGACCCTCCTGAGTAGCTGAGATACAGGCTTGCACCACCAAGACCAGCTTCTATTCATTAAAAAAAAAGAAATCTTGATTTCTTTCATTATGGCTTTGTGGTTGTCCTCATATAGATATTATACATATTTTATAAGTTCTATGCATATGCATTTCTTTTCCTGAATACTAATGTAAATGCTATTGGTTTTAATTTTAATGTCTCTTTTTCATCACTGGTGTATAAGAAAGTACTTGACTTTTGCATACTAACCTTGAATCATGAAGGTTTATTATAATCATTCATTGGTTCAAGATTCTTTTATTTATTGCTTATGCTAGATATTCTTCATTGGAAATTGTAACGTTTGCAAAGATGCTTTGATTCCTTCATTGTGAGTCACTACACATTTTGCTGTTTTCTTGTGCTATTGTCATAGGCAGGACACTTAGAAGAAGTTAGCTGGAAACACCTGGTCCTATTATCATTGCTAGTATCTTATTTCTCGTATCTTGTCATTCACTGCATTTGCTTTGGAGATTATCTTTGTCTAATACTTTTCTGTTTCTAAATAAATGTATGTTAATTTCATCAAATGTACGTTTTATGTATATTAGTATGATCATATGATTTTTACTTCTTAACCTTAGTAATGCAATGGATTATATGAATTGTTTTTCAAATACTAAATCAGTAGCTCATACCTCAGTCCAATCACATTTGGTCATGGTATGTAGTTCTTTGTGTACCTTGTTGGATTTATTAATATTTTACTAATATTTAATTGAAGGTTTTATATATGTATTCATGAGAGATACTGAACTTTCCTCTGTGTGTGTGTGTGTGTGTGTGTGTGTGTGTGTGTGTGTGTGTACTTCTGTACTGTGTATTTCAAAGTGTTTCTCAGGATGATTTTTTTTTCTCCCTATTAGGTAGTTCAAAAAGACTAGAGTGGTCTGGGGTCAGGTCTTTCTTTTCCCAGGTGAGTTACATTCTAGGAAAACTCCATCAGGCTGACCTCTGGTTAAACATTTTCTGGTAATGACAGACCCTTTTCAGAACAAAAGTTTCTGTGTTTAAGAAGATTGCTTTCCCCTCCCTCAGCAGATGCACAGGGAGATCTCCCTCTGACCTTTCCTTTAAGACCCTGTTACAACTCCTGGAAACAGAACTCACAAAGTGCAGGTCTCACTATTGCCATAACTTCTAAGTCATTTCCCTCAGAACTCTACACCCCAGCCCCTGCCACTTCATCTATTCTAAGTTCAGCTTTCTCACCCTGTTGCTGGCTTCCATGAATGCTGCTGCTCACTGGTTTCTATTTCTGTCACTTGTGTTTTTCCATCACTTGTCTCCAATGTGAGAGGCAATAATCCCATTATACCCTTCTGTTGTAGATTTAAAAATATGTAACAACATTACTTTGTTCATCTCATTTGTAGTTGGGATGAAGAGGTAACTTCTAAGCTTCCTACATGTAACCAGAAATTAGAAGTTCCCTGGTGTTCTTTTAAGTCCTAACAGAAGTCCATGAGGTAGGTACAACTTTCATCATTTCACAGGTATTAAAATTGAGGTTCCAAGCAATTATGTAGTGATATCCACGTAATTACTAAATACAAACACAAAGTTCAAATCAGTACAACTTTAGACAGTGCTCTTAAACATTAGGAAAAACTGCCCCCTTTTCACACTTTAAAGGTCTAAAGTAGCATAAGTAGGGATATCTAGGAATAAGGCTGAAGTGAATATTATGAAATGATTTTTCTAGAAGGAAAGCTATGGAGAGGAATACTTAGATAGAAAATGTTGAACTTCCTGTAGAAAAAAGTTAAAAACCACCAGGACATCAAAGAAATGTATCATCTCTTCCTGGAAATGGTTCATCATCTTCTGAGCGCCCCACCCTGAAGACCACATTTAACTTCCTCCTGTACAAGCTTCTGTATAAGCAATTTACCACTTCTCTTTCTCCTCCAGGCCCTGATGGAGTTGTTCTCTGGCCTAATAACTACAGCCAAGCCATGGCAAGTACGTCACTTCTTTGATCCTGAGAATTCAGTGCTTCCAAAATGCTTCTGCAACGTCAGGCTTATCCCATTGTCATGTTACTGTGGTCCAAGTCACCACCATCTCACTCTTGATAGCTGCAGACTTCTACAAGACATGCTCCACCCTATAGTCAAAATGAGCTTCCCATACCACAAATCTGCTCATCTCTTTTCATTACATAATACTCTAGTTCTAGTACTTTTCTAGAAAATCCAATTATTTAAAAAGAAAAATGGCCTTAATGTCTCTATGATAAGAAGGATCATGGTGAGTAGGAAAGCATAAAAGTATAAAATAGGAGACTAGCCTACAATTGAGGGTTTACAGGGCCTAGCATTCTTGGACTCAGGGATATCAATTTCACCTTGCATTTTTACCGGGTTTTTTGTTTTGTTCATTTTTTTTAGTTAATTGACCTATGTCCGTAAATGAGAATTCTACTCATCCTATGCCTCATACTGAAATTCATAGAGTTAACTTTGACTTCTTCCTCTTACTTTACAGATCTGACTTTCTAAGCATTTTGATGTCTTGATCTTCAAAACAGCTTAACCAGTATTGCTACCAACAGCCTAGCCAAGTGCACTGTCTTGGAAAAGCATCACAGAGGACTACAACATATTGCTTCTCCCACACAACCTTTGTTTCCTGCATTCTGGTCCCCATAAGCTATGGAAAGTGAATTTATCTGAACTAACCTTTTCACTACAGTCCACTGACTTCCTTTTGGCTCCTTAAACAGTTCAAACACACTCTCACTTTCAGGTTTTGATCACTGTAATCCTTCTTAAAATGTTCTTCCTCAAGATGTCCACATCTTCTTTCACAGTGTCATCGGGTCTTGGCTCAAATACCACTTTAGTAGACACAGCATTCCTGATAATGCTATCAAATGGTTTAGCTATTCACTATTTTTTCCCATTCTCTTTCTTTAATTTCTCCCATATTTCCTTCCATTTGGCATAGTGGGTACTTATGAAACATTTGATACTGATAAATGAATGTCTATTAACTCTTTAAAAGCTATGGATTCAAAAAGATAAGAGTTGTTCAACAATGTGTCTCTTGTGAATATTGGAGCACAGCTTCTAAAAGATGATAAAACATGCTCAATAAAATTTTAAATTACACAATTAGTAGAAGAATGAATCAATACATGACTGGGCAGCACATTGACTACTGGAAAGGGGTTTTCAAAGATATAGTGAAACAGCCTGCAAATGTGAGGCAGGATTATTTGCTGCCTAGGGCAGTCATCTTGGTAGAACAAATTAACACTCCAGTTCTGAGTATTCCAAGGTTAGATTCTGTAAAAAGAAAACCCAAAAGGGTTGAGAGAACATTATTTTTTTAAGAAAATTTTCTACTCATTCTACATATCAACCACAGATTCCCCTCCCATGCCTGATCCCGGCCCCTCCAGCTTTTCCTTCCCTAACTCACCTTTCATGCCCTCCTCCAAAAGGGTAAGGGATCCCATGGGGAGTCAACAAAGCCTGGTATATTCAGTTGAGGCTGGACCAAGCCCTTTCCCTCTGCATCAAGACTGAGAAAGGCATCCCACCATAGGTAATTCTTGAGTACAAAGGAGAACCATGGACAGGCCTTCAAATGGGTCAGATATAACTCATACTAGAATGTTAGAGCTCCTGACCTTTATCCTGCCTCTATTGAGAATCAGCTTTAGACAATCTTCAATGCAGTCAGGTAGCTCCATGTAGCTCCAGCAGAGAAGTCTAATCTGGAAATGGCCATGTCCACTGAACATGGACAATTCCAAGTTAGATTTGGTTTTATCAGAAGATCTGACTAAAGTATCTGTTTGTCCGTGGGGAGCTGGTCCATGCAGCTCCCTATGGACCAACAGAAACCGTTGGTCCATGGGGAGCTGCATGAGCCTACTACAGAACATTTGTGTGGTCCAAGATGTTTTATTACTGCGTGGGTTTAACTGTGATGCTACATTTTGCTGATCCACCTGAACTGCAAATTGGAAGAAGAGCTGCTTCACTCCAGATGCTGCCTCACCTCCAACTCTGCAAGAAGTTGATCAATAATCATGCTAGTTAAGACATTTGGTTCCAAGAGACTGAATCTGAGATATATTGAGATAATCCTGGAAAATGAATGGAGGCTAGAGGAGATATCATTCAAATGTCAGAGAACATAAAAATGATGTGTCCGCTCTGTGTGCAAGAAAAGCATGATGGGAAGGAAAGAAAAGGTGGCCCTGTGGTTCAAGCACTAGATCCAGCACTGACACATTGTGGCATGTTGAGAAGAAACTTAAGACTTTTGGGTCTCTTTGTTCAAAAGGTATCATTATTTTCTAAACTATTCTTAAAACTCAACTAAGGGTTTAATAACCAAAACAGCTACACTAGTATTTCATGAAGTACATATACTATACATTTGTTAATACAGCCTTCTCATTAATTCTGTGGAAAGCAAATTATTAGCCTAATTCTGTAAAGGAGGAAAATAGAAAGTCTTCTGTGTAGGAGCCTGTTCAGTTCACACACCTGGGGAAGTGTCTGTGGTATTGTGGTGCCGTAACCACTCAGTGTTCTCCTTTAGAGTCCTCTAGTGCAGGGGGCCATGCTCCAGGGAGTAAAGTCTGTGTGGAAAAATAAGTCCATACTATAAATAACTAAAGACACCCAAGTAGCTCTCAATGTGGGACTCTCATAGGAAATCTAAACTGTAGAACTGACTCCTGCTATGTTTATGTGGGTCTATATGAACAAGGAGAAATAATGTATAAAAAGAAAAAAAAAACAAAATACAAAAATACAAAAAGGTCGGGAGGCAGAGCCAGGCGGATCTCTGTGAGTTCGAGGCCAGCCTGGGCTACCAAGTGAGTTCCAGGAAAGGCGCAAAGCTACACAGAGAAACCCTGTCTCGAAAAACCAAAAAAAAAAAAAAAAAAACAAAAAGGGTTTGTATTTTCTTGAACTGTTTTGCTGCTATTGAATTAGTAAATTAGATGAAGTTACAGGATCCATCTAAGAGACTGGAAGGCCTCATCAACTCTGTTCCCAAATTTTACTATCAAACCACAAAAGGCAAATGGATAGAGTAGAGGAGACCTTCACAGACAAATACAGAAAACTCACTACTGGAAGGATGTTTACCAAAACTGAAAGAAACAAGAGGGGAAACATATGGGTTATCCCTTCCAATATTCTACCTGAATACTCAGGCAGGCAGGACCATGGTAAGACAGTAAGGTTAAACAATTCTAAGAATCATGCATTCTCTTATTCATGGAACTACAGGGTGATTTATTATTGCTGGGGATGCTTAAACAACTCCCGTGTCTCATTCTTTTTGTCCTCATCCTGGCCATGCAGTCACAGTCCTAGAGTCAAACAAATTAACTTGGCAAGTCCTTCCTGTTAAAATTCTAGGCAGGAGAGAAGGAGAGACCTGCATCTTCCTACAGTCCCACTAATGAATCTGCTCAGCGCCTTCCATTAACCATTTCTCTGGATTCAGACTTCTCAGATTTTTTGTGTATGTCAGAATGGCCTTGGGATCTTGGTAAGTCATGTCATGTTGCAGTAGTCCAGAGAAAGGCCTATGGTTTAGAACTTCTAATAAGCTCCCAGATGTTGTTGATTTCTGTTGATTCATTTGCCACTCAATGAGTAGTGGAGACTAGAAATGATGGTCCTTGTGTCTAAGTGATACTTCATAGTAATGAACTCAGTTCTGCAGCCCAGTCAGCACACCTCAAAGCCAACAAAATTCTTCAGAGAGCAGAATATCTATAGAGGTCAATGGAAGAACAAACACAATAGCCTGAAGATCAGAAATAAACACACTCTTCTGGGTTTTCATGGGAATATTAGGAGACTCTAAGAATCCAAAGCACAAGGCAAGGTCTGATTACAAGAAAGTTCTGTTTGTTTCTGACTTTTTCCTTCCAAATTCTCTTCCTTCTGTTTCCAATTATTTTATCCCTCAAAATTCCTAATCAACTTGGAGTGGACTCAGAAGGCAAATCTAATCTTTGAGGCATCTCTGCTATGCATGTGTCACCTTTGCTTACGTATGCATAAGTTTTTACCAAATAACTTACACGTGCAAGGTGAAACTTGTGTAGACAGGAATGGACGTCACACCTAACAGGAGTTTTAATGAGTTTGGTCTTGGTTTTTAGTTTTTTCATGAATGCTTAGAATCTTCTCCAAAATCATGAAGTTAAAAACACAAATATTTATCATCTGATGACCCTGTTAATGTTCACTTAAAGTTGAAATGAAAATGTTATTTATCAATAGGAGTGCCGTCACTTGAGAGATGATCCCTATTTTTGTCTGTGCAGGCTGCAGAAGTTTTCTGAAGTTTCTCACATTTGCTTCGTGAGTACCTTTCCTTCACCCTCCTCTTGAGTTTTTGTTGTTGTTGTTGTTGTTTTAACAGTTTCCTGTCTGTTGATGCAATAAAACATTCTGATCAAAAGCAACTTAGGGAAAGAAAGAGTTCATTTACACATGATGGTTCATCATTGAAGGAAGTCAGGGCAAGAATTCAAGCAGAAACTTGAAGTAGAAAGCATAAAGGAATGCTGCTTGCTGGCTCACTCAACAGGTTCCTTCTTAGCTAGCTTTCTTATACAACCCAGGACCACCAGCCTAGGGAATAGTGCTGCCCATAGTGGGTTGGATCCTCCTATATTAATTAGTAATCATGACAATCCCTCAAAGAAATGACCATAGATCAATCTTATTTGAGTAATCCCCCAAGTAAGACCTTTTCCCAGGAAACTCTAGGCTTTGTCAAATTGACAGTTAAACTTAATTAGGACATGGGGCAGCCATTAACATCAAGTGTTGGTCAGAATTCTAATGCATCACCTAAAAGACTACGACTATGTCTCATGCTCATCTCAGAGATTGGACCTTTCCCCCACCTCCAAAAATATATTACAGTTTGATGTATGTCCATGCAATGTCTCCTGCCATCAGTGATGTTAAGTGAGAGGGGAGAGAGTTACTGAGATTCCTGTTTTTCAACATAATGTCTATATACAGCATATATAAAAATGCATTACCAATTCTTTGTATAAAGGACATGTATTAAGAATAATTCCTAAGGGTTTTCTTTTTGTTATAAAGTCATTGTGTCAAAGATTCAGGTGATATTGAGCTCAAACTCATTTTGATAGATAAGGATGATTTTTACACAACACTCAAGTCACAGCTAGCTAACTAGCCATCACTTCATTTTCACACTTGGTCCTTGACCAAGCAAGTTTCTGTCTTCTAAGCTGGAGCAGTTGGCCAGAAGGAGGAGTATAGAAAGGAGAAGCACAAAGCTATGCTCCAGTCCCCTGTAGTTCCTCTTTGTGGAAGAGTGAAGGATGATGTATAAAGAGCATCATCAGCCAAAATCAAACCATTAGTGGTATGCATATTGGCAGGTCTTTAATAGCAAATAGTTATTGCTAGAATGTTTAAGGATCCTTGTGAGCAAATTTTAACATCATGTTGGTCTAAGTTTCCATAGTAATATACAATGGTATTTGTAGTAAAATTTGACTATAGAAGAATATAAGTATTTTTATTAGACTGTATTTAGTAATTATTCTTGGATAATAAAATTGTAATTTCAATATTGATTTTAATTTCACTTAACTACTCTTCCTTGTGAAATGAAGAGTTTCACATACATGTATGGCATTTGTGCACATTTAAATACACAAATCTTATTATTATTGAACTATGGAAGTTGAGTTGTAAAATTAAAATTTACATTTTAGAATTCAAAATTTAAAAGGTAAGTATGTTAATCTTCACAGATAATTATGAATGAATGAATGTGTAACTGCACAAATTATCGTCCAACGGTGTTAAATACAAGTGAGGCCCTTATTGCCACCTGGTGGCAGCATACCCTAATTGAAGACTGAGTATTTGAGTGAAGCGAGGACACCTACATTTATAAAATGACATATAGAAGTCACATTAGGAGATATACAACAGGAGAGAGTAGATGGTCCCAAATCCCTATGATTTGAAGGAAATATCCGAATTGTCATGCACTGTCCCTATCAACTGAGGAAGAGAAGCACAACTTTGTGCTTCCTCATGAAGCCTACTTTGGCTCAAGACTTACTTCCTGCAGGATATACCTAAAAGTGTTATTTAGTTAATCACAAAGGCATTTTACTGCTAAGGTAGTAGGACCATATCCAATTACCAAATTGACTAAAATGGTAAGAAAAGATCCTAGATCATGTCCTACTGTGGTTATAGTGTATTGGAAACAACAATGGCTATTGGTATACACCAGCAGTTTGTTTATGGTTAACTACCTTACCCTGTCTTAGCTGGAACTCACTCTGTATCCCAGGCTGGCCTCGAACTCACAGAGATCCGCCTGCCTCTGCCTCCCAAGTGCTGGGATTAAAAGCGTGTGCCACCACCACCTGGCTCATTGATATTTTTGTTATAGGTTTCCCAAGGTCTACAGTGTGCAGCCATTAAAAACCAATGGACTGGAGTAAAGAGAAAGTTAAAGCTTATGCAGTAAAAAAAATGTTTTTCCTATTTAAAAATCAGTCAAATCCATAGCAAATCTACATGGAAAATTCAAGCATACCTGAATATACACAATGAAGAGATTAGGATGATATCATCATATATTTTCCAAAAATCTTCAGAATCTCCGAGGAAGTGTGCTAACTGTAACTCATACCTTCATGAACAGGTACTTCCTGGACACATTTTATTTAACATATACTCATGTGCTAAGTGACTTTATTGTCTGTACTATTTCTAGTTTCAGAAACTTAGCCAAAAAGTGACTTGCAAGCATCAGATCATATGAGTTTTAAACAGCATTGCATGATTTAAAGCTAAGCATGTCTGACTTCCAAACTTAAGGATGTGTCTTTGACATATCTCCAATTCAAGTTTTAAAATAAAATGGCTATCAGATTTTCAGGTCTTTTTAAATTCATGAGCAACTACTTTACATCCCTCCAAACCACTTGGCTAAAGACTTTCCACTTGTGACCTCACTAGGTTCCAAGCTGGTGGATATAAATTATTAAGCAGCAAGGATGCTTTTACTAGTCATTTGCAGGACCCCAGATGAAAGGCAGCTTATAGATTCACCTGCCTTTCCCTGTGTGTGCCTTCTCAATGGCCAGCTAGCCTATTCAAGGAACTCTACTTCAAGAGTAAAGACGGTAGAAATGTAAAGCTCATTTACAATTAAGTGTGTCAAAGACAGATTTTCAATGGAAAATTTTGGTAGGAGGAATGAGTTTTTCAACTATAAATAGACTCCCTCAAAAGTTTCAGACTGAAGTTTCAACTGTGGTTGTCTGGTCCTCTGTACTCTCTACTTTTGGACTTCTCCCCCACACCTGGGCCATTTTATTTTCTTTAACTGAGATCATCTTGATGATCCAATCAGAGAAAACTCTAGAGTTTGCTGAATTTCTGCCATGTGTGTATAAAGTGGATTATTGCATTGCATTGTATAGCACGTGAAACAGTGAATTGAATTTGCTAAACTCAAAATCATCTATGCACATATACAAGTTTAATCAAGTCACTTTCCAGTCAAGTTTGTCTCCAGTGTCTTTCTCAAACTTTTTAAGATGAGAAACTAGAGGCCTTTTACTTCATCTGATTTGGGCCCATCTTTCCTTTAAACCAGGGGTTCTCAACCTCTGGATCATGACTGACCCCTTTGGGTGTCACATATCACTATTTACATTACTATATTACGATTCCTAACAGTAGCAAAATTAATGCTATGAAGCAGCAATGAAATAAAATAATCCTACGGTGGGGGGGGTCAACACAACATGAGGAACTATATTAAAGGGTCACAGTGTTTGGAAGGTTGGGAGCCACTGCTAAACCATTATCTCATCATCTTCCTTACCTTCCTTTTTCCTAGCATCTCCCTCACTCTCAGTCTCAGCTCCCGTGGTCTACCAATAAATACTTTTCATGTAATAGATCACTACTGAACTCTTTTAATGACAGTACTTGTTAGGTCCAGATTCTATGATCAGCAATATGGGCTGCCATCAACCCAGGCTGTTTTCTGTTATCACTTTCATAGTACTAAGGCTCTAGCTTCTGGACTGGGAACACATAACTGAAAATGGGCCTGCTCTTCATTGGTGGAAGTCCTCAACTAGTGGGATTTAGAGGATTCAGATGGAACTGCTCTCTTTGAGAGCATTGTCCTCTTATCCTCTGGGAGGTTAGACTAGATTTCTTTACCTGGTATAAAACCTCTATAAGGACAACCAAAGTTTGTTCTGCTTCCACATTCAACAGCAGTCTCAAGGAGAACCCAGACTCAATGAATAGAGAGACTGACTCTCTTGGTACCATTTCCCTGCTCATGTTCTACCTGTCATACCCAGTTGACTTTTAATTACACTCCAGATGTTAGTTCTCATATCTCCACTCACCACCACAGGTGATAAGTTTTTGTATGACAGACTCTGAAATACCCTTTCCTTGTGGCACGGATCCTGCTTTATAATAAAGTATTTGTTCATGTTGTTATTTTACTATGCCTGACTTCCCACAAGGTATGGTGGTACACAGCTGGAGTCCCACCCCAGGATGGTTGAAGTGGAAGGATCACAAGTTCAAGGTCATCCTGGGTCACATGGTAAAGCTCTATCAAAGAAAAAACTTGACTTTCCTTCTGAAATATGATCTTCAGGAAGCAGGGACATGGTCTATAACTGTGTGTCTTTGGTGATTATAATACAGCCTGGCCAAGGGCACCATTCAATGCCCTGGGCACAAGAAAATGACAGCAAAATAGTTTAGAAAGTGGACCTACCATAACACTTCCTAGCTCAGGGACAGACATTGAGCTGCATTACCGCTTCACCTACATGCAATTTCTATAATAGAAAAATAATAATCTATATATAGTAGATATCGATAAATGTCCTCCAAAGCAATATGAGAGAAAATAAATATACATTTCTTCCTTGTATTTTTTAGTGTGTGAAAAAAGTCACATGAAAATAAGAAGGTGTTCACTCCTACACTGATTAATATGATCACATTTATAAACATAAGATTATGACATATAATCTTATGTCATCTATGTTGGAACAAGGAGATGGGGCCACAGGAACCACTGACAATTCCCACGACCATTCAGTGAAAATGGTCTCTTTTTCCATTAGGTAGAGAATTTCCCAAGGCTAACCTTATATCTCTTCAAAGAAACTCATGATTTGTCTGTTAAGTCCCTGATATTTTTAGTACTGGAAAAATCTCTCAAGATGACCAAAAGGGTTCACATTTTGTAGACTGTGAGAAACAAAACTATGGGGGTAGAATGAAATGAAACACACCATTGAGTAGTACATTTTAGGTCAACTTCTCTGTTAGAAAAAGAAAAAAGAATCAAACCTGTCTCTTGGGTTTCACGACAATCGTCAGGGGCCCTCTTTACTTTGTACTCTTTGAGAGTCAAAAATATACCTACCCATTTCCTGCTGTTATGTTTGACATACAACTTTTGACATAAGTTACTCATCAGGCTGACCTCATAAAGTTTGCCTTTATAAATTTAAAACACTTGAATTTTATAAATTCACTGCTCTGTTGCACATGACTGAACATCATATATTCCCAATGGGAAAAGCACTTTTTGAAAATCCTGAGATAACAACTACTTTTTCTTCTTCTCTTATGCTCTTTCTCTCCCTCCCTCTCCCCTCACCTCATAATTACTTCATGTCAAAGTATGCCCAAAAGAACTTTACATGCCCTGCATGGCCAAAAGATGCTTCAAAGAGTATGATGGTTATCTCCAAGAGAAGTATCCCACAGTAAAGATTTCAGAATAGCTCTGGTGTACATACTCTTAATTTCAGCATGATGTGGATTAGAAATATACTACTTGAGGATAAAGTAGGATAACAAACACAGCAGTTTCATTGTATCACTATGTACTATCCCAAGAAGGCTGTCAATAATGTTTATGTTGGGCTAGGGGTCTGTGCTATATAGGAGCTAAGGAGTCTGAGCTGATAGTAGTCCACATCATCTGAACCAAGTGGTTCCTGTGCACAGTCACATAGGAGGGAAAAGGATGTAGAGAAGTCTATAGGAGAGTTTCCCAACACAACCATACCAGCCCGTTGTTCCAGTCTCATGGCCACAATTAATGGCAAGAGGAGCTGGGACATGCCATGTCTATGAGGAAGGAAGAAGATAGAGATAGAGTGGGACACCCTGTCTGTTCTTCCTGTCTCCAGTTTCTTCCATCTCTTTCTTCTTTGGTCTGTGTGGTAGTTAGGACCACAATTCTAACAACATTCTTCAATCACCATGTTCATCTTATGATAAAGTAGTATGACAGCCAGTGTGCAAACTCCTTCCTAATCCAATCCTCAGGCTCTATGAAGTAGAGCTTAGGAACACAACTCTACAACCAGAGTGTCTGGGTTGGACATTTTGCTTTTCCAATTAGGATTTCCATAGGATAATCGAATATTGAGAAAGAGTTAAATGCCTTTCAGAAAGTTCCTCGTTTATAAAATGAGGACACTAGTGTCTACTTCACTGAGATTTGAAGTTTAGGTGAGTTTACATAGGTAAGTAACACTCACTTGGATTATTATTATTTCTGTAAATAATAACTTCCATGTATTAACTTCCATGACTCTATAAGATGCATCCTAGTACAGCTCCACATAGTATCAAAAATAGCAGCAGCCACCATATGGAAAACAGACATGTAAAACGCAAGTCTGATGTGACAGACCTTGCATGATAATAAATATCTTAAGCCATTGAAGCTGGGGTAATTTGTTACCAAAAAATGGATAAGGGGGAAGATCATGTTTCACTTCACCTCTGTAGTTTCTTGGAATTTTTAATTCTATAAAATAGTGACAATTCCTGCTTGACACAACTGTGGTCAATTACAACAAAGCATCACATTAGACTAAAGCATATGGTATAAGAGACAGAAAATATTTAATGCTGTGCCTGGTATGTAGAAGGTTTTCAGTAAACATTCGCATGGTCTTTTCCCCAGAATAGATCACTGTAGCTCTCTTCTCACTACCATCTTGGATTCCTAGCAATCAAATTACTACCTCTTATGCATCATTACACATAATTATCAGACCTTTTATAGCCAGTATCTGAAAAATTTGGGGATGGGAAAATGATTTTGTAGACTAATGCTCAACACGCCTGAACAGCTGAGGAAGGAAGTTTGCCTTACATCTCCTGTCACACCCCAGGATTTTAATGTCTCTTGTCTAAGAAACCATTCCAAACTGCAGAAAATGCATACGGATTTGGTACATTAGCAACAAAGGGAATGTAACTGAAATATGCAAACTCAGGAGAAATGAGAATTTGACATAATAAGGGATTCGAGATTGTCATGAAATGCTCCAGGGGAGTTCCCATGAGCGGCAATTTAAGAGAGCATGCAGAAGCGAATGCATAGACTGGTGTACTGTGTGGGTTTCTCAGGGTTTCTTTTTCTGTAACTGGGAGAGAGAAGATGCTAATGGCCCTTGATGTACTGAGCTATACTTCAAAACTTCAATAATAAACATTGCAAGGACTCAGCCAATTCACAATTGCCTTTATGATTTGAACTATGGGGATTGGCTAGTTTGGACAGTATGGGAACTGAAGCACAGATGATTAAATACTTTGACCAAGACCAGGAATCAAGCCACTGGGATAGCCAAGACTCTAAGTCAGGCATTCTGATCTAGGACCAGCCTCATTATCCAAAATAACAGATATTTTAAAAAAAGAATCAGCAGCTTGGAGGAGGGTTTAAAAGCCCAAACACCGAAAGTACTTATAGTAGCTAATGTTTCTTTCACACGCACTGTCTCCTCTTCTGAGATGGTACTTAATCAGTCCTTTGTAGTTGGAAAACAGACGAGAAGAGACCAAACATTTTGGCTAGCATCCATGCATGAGTGTGAGGCTTAGGAACCATGCCAGCCATTTTACTTGCTGTACTGAGGGAGCTGCTTTACCTACTAAATCCCTTCTAAGCCAATATCTTAGCCTACAAAACATCTGAGCATAAAAAAAAGTTTCTGTCTAATGGCTAGTTGTTAGACTATTAAATGAAGTTAATCCATAAACACTTAAACCCTTTATGATTTTAACAAGGACTTATTATTATGGGAAAAAATTATCCCCCTCAAAAAGCTAATTTTTTCTCTTTTTTTCCATTTTGGAAAGAAATAGTGAATAACCCTTCAACTGAACTTTGTCTAAATCACATTACCTACTCAATTCGACTGAGAAAATGATTTGTGCCCACTTTTTTTAGATGCACACGCATACAGGATCTATAATATTAGACTTTGCTAGACTTTGAAGGAAGGATGAAAGAAACCCTCAGTTCTAACAGGAAACTGGGGAAGCTGAAAAGTGAAGTTTCACTTTATAAGCACTTTTCTTCCTCATCAGAGGTGAGCACCTAGTGATTTGTGTGTGTTCACATTTGTCTATGCAGTGCTCAAAATTAAAATTCTTAGAAGGGACCATTGAAAAGCAATCATTCAAAAAGCTTTAAAAACGACACCTTGAAGAGCTCCTCCAAGCTAATTCATCAACGGCTCTGCTGTGATTCTTCATTCAGATTTATTTCCCTCTCAACATTAAGTGCCACAAAGTTATGCAGTAGAGCAATGAGTAGAGTAGGCAAGGTAAGCAAAGTAGAACCCTGAGATGAAGCACCCCAGCTTTCTTAAACAACAAAGAAAAAAGCAAAAATCCCAGTTCCTCTGGAAGAGCTACTACCCATTGGGCTTTTCTCTATGTAAGTAAAATTAATGTGGTCCTCTTTCTTGAACGAATAAAAAGCTGCACAAATTTTATGGTGAATCTTCCTGTATCACTTTGCAGAGTACGTGTACCCTCACTACCTCACTCAGTTCCTCCACCGATGCTGTTCCTACATTCCTATTTTATACATGTAGGACTTGACCTCAGAGATTTACTGAAAACAAAAAGCAAAATCTATACCTTTAACATATCCAATTCGTTATATAGTCCTTAGTATATAAAGCACCTTTAAAGTTAATTACAAAAAAGTTAAATAGGAAATATCACAAAAAAGATAAATCATAGCTTACCAATAGAAAATAAATGTCCTCCCATGAAGTCTAAGGATTTTTGATTAGGCTCATCTATTTATAAAATGAATAAAGGAGGTCCAAACAACACTCTGTATCCCGCATATTCTAAAACCAGACATTAGACCAGAGGTGGATATGAAATATGAGGCCCTGTCTCTATTCATAGGGACAAAACATATAATAAAGTTAAAGTGGTAAATATAAATCTAATGATAAATAAATAATGCTGCATGGAAATTAGTCATAACTAATTTAGTCCAACTTTTTCTAATATAAAAGCTGCCTTCCTAGGGATTCTGGGTATTAATGGTTGTTTTATCTATACAAGTTAGGAGAAGAAGAGTGCTTTGTGTTAGGAAGGCATTCTATGAAAGAAGAAGCATCCCCTTACAGAAGCTACAACATACAATAGTTCATCCCAAGTCTAAAATCATTGCGAAACCCTCAAATTTTATAGTTTAATGAATATAGTCTCTTTCATATTTCATCATGGAAGTCTGCAGAGAGTATCCTGAGACCATGTGCTACACACCTATAATCCCAGTAATTTAAGAAAGGGAGGAGGCAGGAGGATTGTAATTTCAGACCAGTATAGGTTACAGAGTGAGATACTGTCTCATGAAAGAAACAAACCAAAAGCATGAAAAAATAAAAATGAGAAAGAATATTTGTGAACCATCAATGAAAAATGCTAAAATACAGATTTTTGAGCTCCATCTCAGAAAACTATTCAGAATATCTTGGATACAATCTAAAAACTGCTAATTTAAACAAACTCCCAACATATCTGATAGTTCAGGTTTGAAAATTGGATTTGAGTAGTATCGCAGACAAATTTTTTAAATGGTCTTCTAGAATAGTAAACCTTTTTCTAGGACTCTAGACTGTTTTGTTTTGTTTAGAATGTTCATGAATGATTGGAAATAGCATAACAATAACATACACATAGTTGAACTGATTCAAATAATGAGGAAGAAAATGCATTGTAAGAGAGAAAACGAAAAATGGAAGATAAGGAAGCATCCAGAGAGCCCATTGTGGACACACTGTCTATTTGAGTGATCAAAACATCTACTGGTATGACTGTGAGATTGTATCAAAAGGCAGTTCAAAGACAGGGGAAATATCTGCAGAATCCAGTAATCATGAATATCATGAATGTGCATGGAACAGCTAGTAGTAGCAGTAGCAGTCTCTGTCCCATTAGCAGTAGTAGTAGAAGAACTTTGCTAGAGATGAGGAGAGAAAAAATATTAGTAGGGCTGCCCTCTGATTAAAGCGACAGTAAGTAGGACAAACACAGCAATAAAGAGGCTGCACTTACTTTCCTAAAATGCAAAGAGGCACTGAGGAGTTCTGATTAGCCTTGCTTTACTGGCTCCAGCCCTTCTAGTGAATAAGCTCCAGGTAGACACAGCACTGTCTATTCGTCAATGCTGTTCTCTTGGTGCTTAATACTCTGTGTACCTTTGGGTGTGTCCTAACTAAATTCATAGTACATGAAACATTGGTGTTCTTCAAGGTATGGTTTGTTTAACTAAGCATTTTCCTTCTCACATCTGTGAGAGACCAGCCACCTTTTCTCTAAGCCACTTTTTTCTTCCTCATAGGCCCTGGGCTAATCTATAGTATCAGTCTCTCTTGCAATTAGGTACCTGGGCACTGTGTTCCAGCCTGTGACTATTCACGTTAGAGATAGCCACCTGCACACCTGGTGCATGAGGGCCCTCAGACAATGCCTGTGCTCTTCCTTTGAACTACTTGATGTCAGTGAACACAGCATCCCTGATAGCTAAAGCTTACTATTAGCAGAGGTACCGTATTTCATCACCATGCATGTTGAGTTTGGTTGTCATTGAAGGAGCATCTGTTTCTGTTGAAGGAGCATCTTACTTTACCCTACCTGTTAATAATACTGCATTAGAAAAATGGGAAGGTAGATTATATATTAGAAAACATTGTACTGAATTAATGCACAGCAGATATTTTGAGATTCAGTCTATTTAAAATAGTACAGCTCATTCCAGAAAAGAGGGGGAAGGAATGGTACCTTCTGGTCTCCCACATTTGTCAAAAGTAAAAGGCAATATGTTGAAAGGAAACTTACCTTCAGTCTCACTATGTATATACCCCTTCTTGTGTTCAAAATTAAACACTAGAGTTGTTTTGTGTTAAAACAGGAACTTATGCTACAAAGTAAATACCAGATTTGAGATTCTGCTTACCTAGAACCACATAGGTATCCAAGCAGAAACCAAGTGCTATTGGCAAAAAGGGATAGGTCTTCGAACAGCAACTGCAAACTACTTCTACCATTGGCAAGCTCCAAGTCAGAAAGAGCATTACATTAAGGAATCTGGATGCCATTTGATAGGCAATTGAAGGTTATTGGCATATTTTAAGCAAAGGAGTAACATTGCCATATTTTTTTCAATTATAAAATGTTTTCACATAGAGAAAGTAGTAGAGAACAGTGAAGTAACAGACATGTACTGCCTATCATGCTTAATCTAATGTCATGCTTCATTCACATTTTCTTTAAAGTACAGAAATTGTCTGGATGTAGCTGAAACATCCTATGTGCTCTGCTCCTAACATGCTCCTCTCTTTCCAAATGCAGCCTCTTTTTCAATTTGTACAATTATTATTCTCATGCATGTTTTAATGCTATTTCTGAATTTAAGTAAATGTTAATAATGTATAGAATATTCATGATTTTTACTCTAAATTAAATGATATCAAATAACTCAAAGTTGTTTTTTCTGCAGTTTGCTTTTATTCAACCCAGTATTCAAGTTTTCAGATAATATTTACATCACTCATTTTGATTGGGATGTTGTTTTTCATTTGATGAACATAACATGGCCAGTTTGCATTCCCCTATGGCTGATAATTTGTGTTGCTTCCGTGTTTTGTTGTTAATAACAATTCCGTTCTGAACATCTTTGCATGCAAATCATTGTGTGCATATGCAGAAATTTCTCAAGTGTATTCCAGGGTATGTTGCCAGAACCAATACCATCTAAGTCTTCAACTACCTGCATATTATCAAGTTTGATATGTATGACAGTGTGAGTGCATCCACTCCCATGCATGCTGTAAATTCACATTCATATGGAACATAGAGTACTGTGACCTGGGTTGACTGAGTCATTCCCAAAGCCCTTGCAAAAAAGATAAGGCTTACAGATACAGAGACAAGAAGACAGAATAAAAGAGGAAAAGTACTAATATATTTAGCAAGAAAATTCATGGGGCAAGATAATTGAGCATGAAGAAATAAGGAACCAAAAATGGCTCTAAATTTCCATCTAGAACACTAGGAGAAGCCATCGTGTAATAAGATCATGCTTCTCAGAAGTACATAAGGAGAACAGAAAGTACTGTAGCCTAAGTATTTGGACATTTGGGTCTGGGAATGGAGATGAAGGTAAAACAAGACATATAAACCATGCAGCTCTTATGTGGGTAAAATATGAAGAACTGGAACAGGGGAAATACTCGGAAGAGATGTGAGTCGAAAAGATATTTCTATGAGATATTAATAGTTGAAGAAATCTAAAAGGAAAAGATTATGTGGGAAGGCAGAGAGTTTTTAAAGGGAGGTCAAAATGTGTGATACTGTGGCAGAGTGAAGAGTGGAGTTTCCAGCAGCAGGAGTGCAGTATTCAACAACAGGCAATGCAGCAAGAAGCCATGGGATGAACAAAAGAAAATTAAGCCTCGGTGGTTTGCTATGAAACCTACTGAAGATGGAATCGATGGAATAGCACCGTGATGACTTAAGGAATACAAAAGAGTCACAAATTCTGGTAAGTACTTTCCTGTACTTGGAATTTCTTGGAAAAAGGTGCTGAAATGTAACATGCTAAGGTGTTTCGTAGAAGTCAATACATGTGGGAGCAAGATAACAAATGCAGGAAATTTGGCCCTAGAGTGTACAAATTTCAACACTAATATCCCACCTTTCTATTCTGAGGAGGGAAGTACACAGTTTACTTTGGGTCACTAGAGTCCGACTGATCAAATCCACTCATTAGTTTATTCCGGCAACATTGATAAGGAAACAACTGAAAGGTTACGAGAATAAAGAACACAAAAGGAAATGTCATACTCATACACTCTGACTTATTTCGTTTTCCCCTTTGTGTTAGAACAGAAACTTAGAAAAGGATGAAGTATCTTGTGTCTGCCAATGGAGCCATTACTGTGAAGCTCTGTAAGACCTGTGGTGCACCTATAGAACTCCATGGAAGAGACTGAGACAGGAGTTGACTTAAGCCAGATACTGAGCCTGCGACATACCTTATTTTTCCACAGGGTTGTGATGAAATTAAATTAAATTAAAGTTCCATTAGATTCCACTTCACTAAAGTCTTTGGCAAAGTTAATGGCACACAATGGTGCGCATTGTGGTAGTCTGAGCCTCCTTGCTTATCAAGGACGCATAGAGAGAAGCAAAGCTACCATGAAGATCACTGAATGCTTGCAGAAAAAAAACAGAAATACATGTGGGAAAAATGTGTTCTGTCTGAAAGAAACTGTAGTTAACTTTTTGTCAGATTTCTGAGTTTTAAAATTGAAAGCTGAACTTGGCTATCAAGGAACATGCCCGTTGCTAACTGGGCCCCCCAGGAGGAAGTCAACTATCTCCCACCACATCTAACAGCACCTACTGCTTGCAGCCCCTCCCCTAACAGTTTCAAACTTGGCTTTTACATGTTCTGACTGAGGGATGTTGAATGAGCAACAACAGGAAATGATTTCCCTTCCTTCCCAAGGATGAAGTCACTGGATATATTATAGAATGTCACACAGTGGTTGCCATGTATATGTTGTGTGATAACATTAGCCCCAGTAGACAGATGAGGACACCAGGGTTCAACACTTACTCAAGACTTAATATTTGATAAGTAAGCAACCAGAATTCAAAATCTTGTCAGCTTGAGATTCACATCCCTGTTCTTTAGTAAGTAAATAGTCTGAATTGGAGAAATGCTGGCTCTTAGATCACATTTCCCCAGGAATCCCCTCCCCCGTCATGATTCTCCCTTTCATGGCAGGTTTTTTTGTTCTACTCACTGTTGGTTCTTCTCTAGAAGTTTGCAGTCTATGAGTGGAATTGGACCCGAGGATACGATGTCAGATGGTAAATGCAAAGCTGTAGCAATACAATGTAGCTAGAGTTTTCCTGCCTGGCCCACGGTCAGGGCAAATCTCTCTCACCCGCCAGTCCCACAGCCACTCAGACCCAACCAAATAAACACAGAGGCTTATATTGCTTACAAACTGTATGGCCGTGGCAGGCTTCTTGCTAACTGTTCTTATATCTTAAATTAATCCATTTCCATTAATCTATACCTTGCCACATGGCTCGTGGCTTACCGGGATCTTCCCATGAGGCTTGTCATGGTGGCGGCTGGCAGTGTCTCCCTCTCAGCCTTCCACTTCCCAGAATTCTTTTCCTTGTCCCGCCTATACTTCCTGCCTAGCCAATGGCCAATCAGTGATTTATTTACTGACCAATCAGCAACACACTTGACATACAGACCATCCCACAGCAATACAATGTGGAAAAACAGAGAACAAGTGTTAGCAAAACTCCTCAAGAGGACCTACTGAAGCTTTCTGAGGATAGCTTTGAGTTTAAAGTGCAAGAAGTATCCAGCAAAGAGAAAAGTAGGAGAGTATTCCAGAGGAAAGAGACAGTATTAACAAAGGCAAAGAGGCACAAGTAAAGCTAGAATCTTTGGAGAATTACAATTTGCATCATTAAATAAGAAAACATGAGGTTGACAGAGAAGAAATGAAATCAAAGATAGATATAGAGGATTGGTTTGCCCAGAGTCCCAAGTAGACCAAATTCCGAACAGTACAATCAAAAAATAGGGAAGAAAACTGTTAGACATAAATATCTAGCATTAACGAAATACAAAACATACCACTGTGGAATATTAATGAGTAAAATAATTGAATTATACATTAGCTCAGCATGCTGTGCAGAATGATATACCAGGGCAGGGGGACACAAAGTGTTGAAGAGATTGCCACATTCATCATATATTCCCAGTTGTTGAGAATGTGATAAAGGAGTTGGTTCAGCAGAAAAGCATCCCAGGATGAGGGACTGCTCAGGGCAAATCAGAAAAGGGAAGCATATGTAAGGGGGCCAAGGAGGCCAGTATGGCTAGATCAGCATCATCAAAGAAAGGGATGATAGGGAATAAGTTAGATGAAGAACAATAAAGAATGGGTGGTTTTTAGGTCAAGAGGGGAAAACCCCTGGGGCAGGACAGAACTCTCAGACAGGTATTGTTCTAGGCTCTGAAAGCTTAAGGTCACACACGTAGTGAATGGAACATTCTGAATCTAGTGTCTGGTCATATTCTCAGCCTGTCTGGGGACTCCATTGTGTCTCAACTGTGAATTAGGTGTCAGAAAACCCCATTTTTAATCCTGGTTTGGTCATCTGAGTGTCAGTGATGTGTATCTTATTAGATATTTCTCTGAGTTTCAGCCATTGCATATCTGAATACAGGAATCTTCAACACTGAAGACGCTTCCGTTTCCTCCAGTTGTTGACATCGTAGGCTTTTGCTTTGTAAATATTTTTATTGTATCCTGGGAAAACAAATGATCGTGTACTTACATTGGTGCTGAACCTATTGCTTTTCCCTCTCTGGGCTGCTTCACTTTAGAAGGTCTGTCAGATGGATGAAGAAGGTTCTCTAACAGGCCGCTGTCTTCCCATATCAGATCCACTGCGCATCTGAAGCCATAGAGCCACTTGTCACACTATGTCAATTGCATTTGGGCCCGGACAAAGTGTAACCTTAATAATCTGGAACCAAAAAAAAGAAAAAGAAAAAGAAACACAGTTAAAAAAAAAAAAACTAAAAAGCATCATCTTTTTGTTCAGTTTGGCCTGAGCGTCAGCCTGAACTTAGCCACTTACTGTTTGTGTAGCCCTGCCAACCCCAGTCCTTTCTCAGTGAGGCCTGCCAGGGCCTCCAGACCACTGGGTTTTCATCAGCGATAAAATGTATCATATTTGACACGTATCAGTATATAGTAGATATTTCGCATGTACATTGAAAGAGAATATTAAATTATAGATGTTTGAATATGAAATCACTTACTTTTTCCTTATTTGGATCTTAAAAAGGAAAATAATGTCAAGGTATTCTTCAAATAACCAGAAACTGCCGGGCGGTGGTGGCGCACGCCTTTAATCCCAGCACTCGGGAGGCAGAGCCAGGCGGATCTCTGTGAGTTCGAGGCCAGCCTGGGCTACCAAGTGAGTTCCAGGAAAAGGCGCAAAGCTACACAGAGAAACCCTGTCTCGAAAAACCAAAAAATAAAAAAATAAAAATAACCAGAAACCACTGCAACCTTAGCTAGCATGGCTACAATCTAAAACGAGCTAGTCTAAAGAGCACATTTCAAACCCATACATGGCCATTTCCTAGTTTCAGAACTGGTGTTAGATGGGGGGAATGGAGGAAGGCCTAGAGTTTGAAGAGCATCTGTGATATTCCAGTATCTGTATGCAAAGGAATGATACACATTGCTGAATGTCTGATTAGAAGCCTGAGTCTCCCCAGGAGGGAAACAGGTCCTGAGGAGAACAAGGTTCATTTATGCTAACTTATCACATACTTGAGCATGTTTTATTCTTTTCTCTCCTATGTTGGAACTTTGGGGCCATTACTGTTAAAAGGGAAAAGTTATTGATGCTTATCAATGCTCAGAGCTAGAAGATACCCTCTTCCTCTCCAAGACTGGCTTCACTGCTGTTGACATACTGCGAGCAGACGACACCTACAGAATGGAGAAGATGAATCTGCAGATTGCCATGCACAGATATACATCTAAGAGAGGTGGCAAATACTGCTGATGTGGGTCCCACAATGAAACACTATTCCTCTGCAGAATGGTCATGCCTTCCTAAGAAGTGGCTGTTGTAAGCCAGAGGCCACAGGCCCCTGACCCACAGCCACACAGGCTCAGGCTAGGTGGGTGTCCCTACAATGAGTGAGTATATGGTGGAGAAAAAGAGAAGCAGAGAAGCAGAGTAGTTTGTGCACTGTGGAGAGAGGCAGAACTGGAGAAGTGATGATAGTGTGGAACAGCCTGATATGAGAGGCCTGTACTTCTACCTGAGGCCATGGTGACATCCAGGCCCATGTTGCCACTGAGGGACATGTCTGGGTCCTTGACCCTACAGCAGCAGGGGTCTATGTTGATGTCAATGGCCTGTGTTACCATCAAAAGCCATGTGGGCATAGGTGGTCTAGGCTGCAGTCTAAGGACATGTTGATGACCCAGTGCTGTGCTTAGCTGGCCCCACCCCTTACTGACCACTCTACAGTAGCTCCAGCAGTGAAGTGAACATTGGGGAGGCGGCTCTGCCCCTCACTTGGGCAGTTAGGGAGAGCTGGCCCCGGTAGCACTGTTGCAAAAGAGTTAGTAGCCTAACCAACTCAGCTACTGCCCAGGTTGAGATCAAAGGCTTTGAGCTGGCTGACCCCAATATCTACCTATGAGCTGCTAGATCATGTAAAGGGGATGATCATGAAGAACCAAAGCTGCAGGATCTCCATGACTCAGGGCAACTGTTGGATATCTGAGAGGAGTCTCAGTGAGGGTCCAGTATGGATGGTGTAACAGAAGTCAGAGGCCTCAAACCAGACCAGTGACACATTTCAATGAACATTTCCATGGCAAGCTGTTTGGACAAAATAACATACTGTGTGATACAACTCAGCTTCCACAGAGAGATAACAATGATGATGATAATCATCATCATCATCATTATCATCATCATTATTTACTTCATTTTTTTATTTTAATTTTTTATTTTCTTTTGGGAGGAGGTTACAGGAATGGAAGGAAGATATAGAAGGACTGGGAAATGAATGGGACTGGTATGCATGATGTGAAATTCATAAAGAATCAATAAAAATATGAAAAAAAGAAAGAAGTGCCTGGTATAGAACATAGCTAAAGGAAATACTAAAAGATGAGTTAGGTTCTTCAGATGATACCCAGAGTCAATCAAATCCCAATGTATCTTTATATAAATTGCTTGCTCCTTAGGGTCCAGTCAGTATTCTCATTTGCCAAGGGATCACCAAATATCATATATCTGTTTTCATTTGTTGAGTAAGCTATCAGTAAGTACCTGCTAAATAGATCATGGGCTAGTCAAGATACTAGAATACAAAATTTAGTTACTATGAATTACTACCATCAAATAATTAACCTTGTGAAGGAGAAAATTGTATGGGTAATTAATAAATTTAACAAAAAGTTTTAAAAATTCATATATGTGTACCTATATACATATAGGTATGTATATATAGAACACATATTATATATAATATCATGCATAGTGACCTCAAAGAAAAGTGTTAATAAATTCTTGTATCCTTGGAAGGAGGTGGAGATATTTGAGTGGGATTTAAATTTGTGTTGGAATTTGTCACATAAAATAGGCACAAGAGTATAATCAAGGCAGATAGAATGTTCTAGGACAGTTGCTGCGTGATACGAGTCCTATCGTGAACATACAGGGAAAGTTTTCAATGTAATCTCAAGGAACAGTTTCCATCTTAAAAGAGATAAACATGGCATGGAATGCTATTGTTCTTACCTCCTTAATTATGCTTTGGGGGAGAGGGCCTTACAAATTTTTTAACGGTAGCAGGAGTATTTAGAGTATCAGAATTCAGCGGCCTGAAGGTGACTGACAAGAAAACCTTCGGGTCTTCAATAAATTTTTTTACTGCCATAATCCTAAGATTAAATACCTTCCAGGTTCTAGTTAAATGAGAAACTTATATAGATTTTTTTAAAAAAAAACACTATGTGTGTGTAACTGGCTATGGACATAGGAGTATAGATGTTCTCAGAGCCCAGAGGCTTCTGCTTCTTCTGGAGATAGTTACAGGAGGTTATGGGTCAGCAGATGTGAGTGCTGGGGCATGAACTCAGGTCCTCTGCAAGAGGAGTAGACAGTCTATGTAGTAAGTGAGCACTAGCTGAAGGAACTGTGCTGGCTGCAGAGGACTACAGTGGAAAGGTACATCATGGTCTGACCATGACGTCACAGGGCACTGGGGAGAGCGCTGACTGAATAACTCACTCAGCCCCGGGTAATAGAGGCTTTGAAATGCAACCACCAATCAAAAAAACTAAGCAAAAGCCTTCTCCGGAAAGGTTCCCTTCTCCTTGGCTCAATTACAGAAACAAACAAAGTGGGCTTAGCTCCTTCACTTTCTGTATTTTGCATTCTGTTTTCTTTCATGAAAACTCTATTTTTTCCTTGATCATCATTTCTCATTAATATCATGCAAATTCTGGCTAAGACAATAAGACAAGAAAAATAAGAGGCATATATTTTAAGAGGAATAAAACTCTCTTATCCAGCTACCATATTATTGTATAAGAAGAAAACCCCAAAGAATTTAAAAAGTATCGGAACACATAAGTGAATTTAACAAACTCATTGAATATAGTTTATATATTAAAAAATAATGACTAGTGGGATCGTGGGATCATTAATGCAGCACAAATATATTGGAACAGGAATAGACTAACAATCTGACAGAACTGAAGAGTCCAGAAACAAAGCCATATGTACAAGATCACCTGATTTATTATAATAATACCAAGGTAATTCAGAAGGGAATGCAATGTTCTATATCCATGGAGCTATTGGGTGGCTGAATGAGAAAAAAATAACCCTGTATTTCATATGTTATATAAAAATTCAGCACAGGCAGAATATATGGCAAATATGAGTAGTTAAAATATCTTCTCAGAAAAATAGATATCACACATTGAGATACGGGGTGTTTCTTTTCTTTTTGTCTAAGATTTATTTTCATTTTGATTATACGTATGTGGGGGTATCTGATCATGTAAGTACAGGTTCCAGTGAAGGACAGAGGTGTGGGATTTCCCCTGGCGTTATAGGTAATTGTGAGCTACTTATGTAGATGCTCTCAACTACTGAGCCATCTCTTCTGCCCGTAGATACCAGGTATTTCTTAACAGGACACAAAAAGTAAAAAGGCAAGTCACGGCCCCGAGGAGGCTCTTGCTATCCTGTATGTACTTGTTGGATAAAGGATTCATACCAAGAATACATTAAGAACTCTTACAAATTAATATCAAAAGAATAAATAACCACTTTAAATATGGCAACAAAAACTGACATTACATGTAGATCACTGGTCATGAAAATGGGTTAAAAAATACAGTGATTGCTGGGTGGGGTGGCTTACTCCTAAATCCCAGTACTCAAGAGACTGAGGCTGGAGGCTTGCTTCAAGGTAAAGGCCAACAGAGACTTCAGAGTGAAGTCTTGCTTCAAAAATCAAATCAAAATCATGCCTGTGTCAGAAACCTAGCCAACTGCCCAGGGCTACTGAAGTTATGGATCTTGGAGGCAAACCTACAACCATCATTTTACTAAATCAGGATAATCCCTAACTGTGTTCTAAATATTTGTCCTCCTACCCACAGATAAATGTAGTCCTTACCCTGTATCAAGGAAATTTCCCTTTGCAACAGACTAAGACCACCACCACCACAACAACAAACACAACCAACCAAAAGACAGAATTATAGAGCCCAGCTTCCATGGATACAACTATAATCCATCTCTCACATTCAAGTCTTACATCCAATGTCCAGGAAACATTTCAGAAGAGGGCTTAGAAAGATTAGGAGAGCCACAGGATCAGGGAGTTTACCCTGGGGCTTTGTCTCCTAGTAATGTTAGAAGCTACACCCATAAAGTCTTACCAACATGACTGCATAATCCGAGCAAGAACAATAATAATAGACATGCCAAAGTGGACAAGGGAAACATGTGGCCTCAACCCTACACAAAGGACTATAGGAATCTAAGGAGTGTTGACAGTGCTCTTCCCTGGGGAAGAACATTCCAATTGGTTATTCAATACCAATGACCAGCCCTGAAAGCATGCATACAAGCAACATTACACAGACTGAACAGGTTGTATTCATGTATTTAGGTTAAAAAAATGCATATGTGACAATTAATTAAAAAGAGGTCATTAATTTGGAAAAGAGCAAAGAGGGGTATACTGACATGTTTGGAAGGAAAAAAGGAAGGGGGAAATAATATAATTATATTATAATTTCAAAAAATAAAAGAAACAGTTTTGAACCATATATTTATTAGATTGGTTAAATTTTTAAAAAATAGTTGAGAAAAACAAGTGCTGGTAAATATAATATGGAACTGGGTCTCATAACTAATTCTGCATTGTGTGTGAACCGGTTTCATTCCTTTGAAAACACCTAGGATTGGCCTATTGAAGTTAAATATTTGCCTATGTTATGACTTTGAAACTCCATTCCTAGGCATATACTGATAATAAATGTATTAAAAGTCATGGACAAAATGTTCATGACTACCTTTATTTAAAAAACTTAACTGAAAGCCATTCAAATATTTATAAACTTAGAAAGGGCAAATAATTATGGCCTATTTGAGCAAGTTGCTTTGTTAGTTTGGATTTGAACTTGAGAGGGAGCTGCAGCAGAGAAGAGCTTGCCAGCAGTGATGGCTCATCCAAGCTGCAGTCGTGGTTCTGTTCTGCTTACCCCTGACTCTAGGCTGAGGCTTGTGGCCCTGAGGATCTTGGAGCCTCTACAGAGACAAGAAGTGGCTGAAATACAGCAAAAAGTTAACTTACCTATCATGAGTGATAGAGTATGAAAATTAGATGAAATTAGCAACCACAATTAGGAAATACTTCTGTTCACACTCTTTTCTCTGAGGGAAGGCAGAGTGAGACAGGGATGAGGGAGATGGGTAGTGGTGGTACCTTTGTAACTGTGCTTAAAGTCTTAGTGGGATCAATCTGGAAATATCAATTATGAACGCTGCAAATCCTTCAAATCTGAGCATGTTTGTGTGCTTAAGCAGTGTCTAAGAACCCAACTATGAAAACTGTCATATGCAGAACTTCTAAAAGGGAAAATTGTGTTCTATGATACCGTCACAATTTATAATGATGTTCCACAAGGGAATAGGAACTTTCTAAGGACAGACATAAACTCTCAGTCTCCAACTCCAGGAATAAAGTTATTTTCTTCTCAAAAGAGAAGGAGAGGAAGAAGAAAATGAGGAAGAAGAAGAGGAAGAGGAGGAGGAGGAGGAGGAGGAGGAGGAGGAGGAGGAGGAGGAGGAGAAGAAGAAGAAGAAGAAGAAGAAGAAGAAGAAGAAGAAGAAGAAGAAGAAGAAGAAGAAGAAGAAGCAGAGGCTGAAGTGTGGCTGGGGAGTATTCTTATAGATATTTTGTCTTCTTCTAATGCCATCCAACGAGTCTTCATTCTCTCTTTTATGTAGATCACGCCTTTGGAGACCACACACACTATATCAAGGGCTGAAATGCAAGTGCCTTTCCACTTCACCACTCAGTTGATGGAGGCAGCATCTCCATATGCCAGTAATGGAAAGAGATAAAAGAGGAGGGGCACAAACAGGACTTCCTGCTTCTTTCAAAAAAGGAAAAATCTCCTTATGCATATTTGGATGTCTGGATATTTTAAGTCTATTTCCTCATCCATAAGAGAAAAAGTCATGGCAGTGAGTGTGAACAGAGAATTACATAGGTGTGTATTTGATTTTATACATGTATGTTGATGCATAGATGAGCTTTTTAATGCTTAGCATGAAAGGATGCAGATATGTATGTGTGTTGATATGAAGGCGCCCCAGGCTTTACCTTACTCTAAAAGCTAAGTAGTATCAAAGTATGAGTCAGAAAGGAGAAGGGTTAACCACTTCATGAATAAGGAATTCATTCAAAAGACTGGTTTATAACCGGTGAGAGGAAGTTTTGAACAATTTCTCGTAAAGTTACAATAGCCCAACCTGCAAAGGAAACCCTGCCTAGCTTGGAATTCCAGAGTGTTTCCTAGAGTTTGAAAGCTGGCCCAAAAAAATGACCAAGCATTTAAAAGAGAGTGGAGAACCTAGAGTCAAGGGCATTAATTCATCTTCCTTCCTCCTCCCCTGATCCCTTCCTTCTCTGCTCATCAGAGTTCAAGCTGCTCACTGCTCTTTTAAGGAAGCTAATGGACTTCTACTATGTTTCAGTTTCCTACCAGTTTGCTCTTGTTTCTCTCAGGGCCTCTTTTTCATTGTGGTCCCGTGCTTGGTTCACAGGAAAGCAGTAACGTTTCATCCCAGACCCTCTACAGTTCTCCTCGTTTAGTCAGTTACCTCCTCTGTCGAATGGGTATATTGACTGGTCTCCTGAAGCACTCGCTATGATCATTCCATGGCCATGAGCTGATAGGGTTATGTAAGGCTCTGAGTTCTGTGAAAATAGCAAACATGGGTTGTCGGTCTTCCTTTATGTGACACAGTGTGCTTGCTACCCAAAATACTGTTTAGTGAACAAACATATAAAAAGGAGGAAACTTCTAAGTAAATGTTTAAATGCTAATATAAGCTATTTGGTGATAAAAGGAAAATAGGTCAAGAGGGATTTCTTTCATGTGAATTTCACACAGATTCCAAGGAAGGGTAAAGAAAAGCCACCGGATGGAGTGGGTGGGAGTTGAAAGCCAGAAATGGCAAGACAGAGAGAGAACAATTGTGCTGTAGAGGACAGCCGCCCCTCCACCTTTTCTGCATGTCAACCACTCCCCATCTGTACTTTTAAGACCTAATGCAAACTGAAGTCCCTGTAATGACCAACAGGGGGCGGCCCTCCTATGAAGTTGATATTGTCATTATTGTGCTCAACTCTACCCAGTTAGGGAAAAACAAGCTACCAGTAAGGCAAGTGCCGTCTTATCTTCGTACCACAGATTTGTAACCATGAGACCTCAACTGCTAAACATATGGTGAATTTGGAACTTTTTGTTTGTCATAGTTGCTTTGAAACAGGTTCTCACATCGCCCAGGTCTCAGACTCTTTGTCTATCTGGGGACAACCGTGAACTTCTGATCTTGCTTCTCCCAGGTACTGAGGTGACAGGTCTGAGCCACCTTGCTCTACTTCTTTGATTCTTGTTGACACTAAAGACAGCTGCAGTCTCCTTGGATGTTTTGAATTTCAAATCATCAACTGACTTTAAAGTAAAATGGTGAATTGATACGGGACTCTATAAAAGCTCCCATAAGTTTCAGTCAGATCAGAGACCCCAAAGTCACTCAGAGAGTATACCTGAAGGACCCCGGTACATCCTTACATCTACGTTCATTCAGTCGGTATGTTTTCAGTCGGAGCAGCAGGGTTGACCAGAGCTCTTGGGATCCCCCAGGGAAACAGAAATGTAGGAAAGTGAGGACAGGGACATATGGATGACCTTTGCTAGGCTCCTGATACCTGACAGGAAATGCAGTCATCTTCACCAGCTTGTCACGACCTGTGAAGCGGGTTGGAGATAACATCTTGTTTTGTTTTGCTTTGTTCCATTTTTGTGGGTTTTAAGACAAGGTCACCCTCTGGTGTCCTGGAACTCACTATGTATCGCAAGGTGGCTTTGCATTCTGGGTGACTTTTCTAGCCTCCTCCTCTCAAGGGCTGATATTACAAGTGTCAGCTTCTCATCCTCACTAAGGAAGTCTTTGGATTCTAGGTGTGGAGGGATCTTAAGAAGCTTGGTGTAGGCGCTCAGATCATGGAGACCAAAGCTGCCCGTCAGAACATGTTTATGAGGAAAAAATGCAGTTGCGACTGCTTTCTTTGTCAATTTCTCTATGAAGGTTCTGTAGCTTTAACTTTCTTACCCACCACACTGTGTGCTTCCAGAGAAATGACTTGCCCATGACACACTGAAAACCAATGTTAATCACATAGAGAATGCTACCTGTACCTGGCTGGAAAATGATTACGTGAAAAGGTCCGTAGGTGTCCCCACTTCTGTTGTTTCAAAATGTTCAGCTCTCGGGAGTCAACGTTTCCCCCCCATGAAATCCCCTCTGAAAACAGAAACCAGAACTATGAACTAAAAAGAAAAATATCTATTTGAATTTTTCTTCTGGTGAACTGACTTAGCTATTTTAGGACGTTTTCTTGGTAGCTGAAGCATAGCAAACAGATTTATGTTTCTTTCCCATAGAGACCAAATGTCTTCGAACAATCTGTGAAATGGCACATGTTTCAGGGAATTTACCACAAGATAACTAAAGCCACTACAGGGAATGAGAGTTGGTGACATGAGAGAGGTAGACGCAGCATCTCCCTGGGGATAGAGTTCTTATGGTTTGTTGGGTGGCCTGAGAGGCTCATAGGGGAGAGAGGGGCTCTTTTCTCCATTATGGCCTGCAACTTTTAGAAGGGCAATTGGAGAAAACACAGGAAACACTGAATGTTACCACTTTGATCTGCAGGGCTGATTTTATGAGAACCAGGATGTTTCAGTCAGTGAGGAACTAAGCAGGGTTCTTCACTAATGAGCTGTTGGATTCTAGAGTAGGGAGCCACACTGCAGGTCAGGAGGGCATCTGAGGTAGCCTTGACTAACAGTAGGTGATGGTTTATGATTTGGTACAAACCGTAAGTTTGGAAGACGAGGAAATTATGGCTCAAAGGGGTTGAGCATCCTCGCAATGTCCAAAAGCTATCTCTAGGGGCAAGCTTCAGATCACTGCCTATGGAAATGAATCTTTTTTCCATTATCTCACTTGTCTCCTTCACTCATATGTGAGGGACGTGTCATGTGTACTTTGGCCAACTCTGCCTAAGGTGTGGAAAACACCGGGAATCCCCAGCCACACAGCCACCTTTTGAGAGGGACTGCTGCACAAGTGCAGCGGGTCATCACGCCCTGGGACTTTGCTTTGGGACTTCCTAATTCTCAGAGACATGTAAGCAAAACAACTCACTTTGCATAGCTGAATTCAGGGCAGAGTGAGGTCAGAACACCGTGTTCATGCTCATCTGTAGCCATGTCTTTTTAAATACCTCTTTTACACTCAATAAAAAAAATAAAACGTACCTCTAAAGAAAGCAAAAGATAAATATAACAGTTCTTTTAAAAACTATGATTCTACACTTACAAAAATCACCATCAACATTTTGTCATTTCAGCAGGGTCAGCAGATTTTTTTTTTTAATTTCTCTAATAAGCCAGATGACAAATGTCTCATTCTCTGAGACCTGTGGTCTCTGATGACACTTTCCAAACCTGCTTTTCTGGCATGAAAGCCTCCATGACTGACACATAAAAATGAGAGCGGCTCTATTACATTTACAGAAGCAGATGACAAGGCTGGAGTCGGCCTGTGGACCACTGTTTGCCATTCCCCAACACAAAGAATTAAAATTACTTTCTATATGTATAATATCAGTTATACAATAGCATATTATGCCTTTTTCCCTTCAAGTTATGTCATGTCTATTCTTCACCAGTTTATCCCTGGCTCCTATGTTGGAAATTGTTCCGTTCTCCATCCCCACAAGGACACTGAAATGCCTCCACTTGGAGCTACGGGGTTCATTTGATAAGAACCAGGATGTTTTAGGCACTGGGAAGCTGAGTACAGGGTACTCAGGTCTCTGAGCCCTCTTACCCTTCAATTACGCAGTCCAGATGGCTCTCCTCACCACTTCCAGCTCAGGCCCAGCTCCAAGCAGAAGGCAGCGAGTGGAGCCCATTATCTTCCCTACTGCTCCTGCCCTCTTCCTGGACTCCTCTCATCTGGGTGGAATGTGAGTCCCCTGACTTCCTGTTCCTGTGTTTACAGAAGGCCCCAAATGTCAGTTTCAGCTTAGCCCTGCTTTAGCTTTTCTTTCTCCTTTTTTCCTCACTTTTACTCCACAACTTTTCCTGATAACATTTTATTAGGTATACATGAGATTTAATAAGCTCTGTTTGTTTAAGACTTCCCACCCGGTGGCTCTTTCTTAATCACCTTATCAGAGGCAGGCCATTTACAGGAATACGTAAGAAGCCAGAAGCCTTGTGGGCAATAGGGAACAGTGGTTAGTATAGATTAAGCCCATTTAGTGTCTTTCCATTGCGATCTTGCATCTAACTAATTTGTTACTTCAATCCAGTGCGTCATTTGTATTTTTTCCAGATAGAGGATCAGTCAGATTCGGCTCAAATTATGGTTGTGTTTGTACCTGATTAAGTATAAGACCTAGGGGATATCATGACTCTTCATAAACCCTTACCTCATCTGCAAAATGGAACTAATGATGTTTTTCTTTTGTGAATCTAAGAAATAAATAGAATTCTGATTGTTGGTCTTAAATGCTAGCCTCCTCTCTTTGCCTGTTACTTCGACAGACTTAGCTCTGACTGAAACTGTTCCGTCACAAGTCTGCTGATGTTGATTCCTGCTGCCAGCACTCCAGGACTTCACAGCATGCCTTCAAAAATCCTTCCCTGCTTCTTCATTCTGCCAACTGTGAAAGGATCCCTGCCTCTAGTTCTTACTTTGTAGTTTTCTCAGCTGTCCTTTCAGCTCCTATATTTCTAATCAAAGGGGGCTCAGAATCATCTCTGAACTATCACCTCTCTTCCAAATATCATTCTAACACCCATTCAATGAATACTCATTTCCCCATGACTCCCCTGGAGTACTTCAGTCTTTGGAATAGTGTGGCGGTATTGTGTTCCCCAAAATATTGTGTATCCTAATAAACTTATCTGGGGTCAGAGAACAGAAAAGCCACAATATTAAACATAAAGGTTAGGCAGTGGTAGCACACGCCTTTAATCCTAGCATTCCAGAGGTAGAAATCCCTCCTGATCTCTGTGAGTTCAAGGCCACATTGAAAATGGCCAGGCATGGTGACTCATGCCTTTAATCCCAGAAAGCGAGCCTTTAATCCCAGGGAGTGGTGGTAGAAAGCAAAAAGGTTTATAAGGCGTGAGGACCAGAAACTAGAAGCATTTGGCTGGTTAAGCATTCAGGCTTCTAGCAGCAGTTCAGCTGAGAGCCATTGGGATGAGGACACAGAAGCTTCCAGTCTGAGGAAACAGGACCAGCTGAGGAACTGGCAAGGTGAGATAGCTGTGGCTTGTTCTAGTACTCTGACCTTCCAGCATTTACCCCGATAACTGGTCTCGGGTTTGATTTTATTAATAAGACTCTCTAAGAATCATGCTACAGAATAGTTTGAATATCAAGGATCCCCAAATGCTTCATGGCCAGTGTATACAGCTAATGGGAGATGGTATAATCTTTGGGAGGTAGGGTCTCATAGGGAAAACAGGTCACTGGGGCGGATTCATGAGAGAGATATTGAGCTCTCATCCCTTCCTCTCTCTATTTCACTTCTTAGGTATCCTGAGATGAACAGCTTTCTTTCCATCCATATTCTGACCTCCACGATGTTCTTCTCCACTCCAAGCAACCAGGCCAAATGATCATGGACCAAAACTTCTGAAAGCGTGAACCAAAATATACCATTCTTCCTTGTAAGCTATTTTTTTTTTGATATATTTTTACAGCAAGAGAAAGCTGACTGGTCTAGGTCTCTAGTAAATGCTTACTGGATTAAGTGACTTGTGTGTTAGGAGGTACGCTAGACACTTGAGAACAACCTGGATCAAACAAAACCTGCCATTCCTCTCCAGTAACTTACAATCTAGCTTCTGATTTGGGCCTTTCAAATCATTGACAGCCAGGGGCTCCATTCTTAGACTAAATGCCTCAGGAGTACTAGGGTTTCATTCCATGTATCATAGAACCTCATATGAGACACAGATTAGTCACAGAAAGGACGTTATTATGGAATGGCTACATGTTAGGCTTCCTACAGGAAGCAAGGTCCTCCTTGAGGATAGATAGCATCCGGTTTATGAGTATCCCCCATGTGCAGCTTACACAGAGTTTTGATACCATAAATTCCAGGTGAATGAATATGGCAGGAAACTGACCTGCTTTGTCTCATGAGCCCCCGCCCCACCCCCTTTCCTTAATTCTCACCAAAGACAACAGAATTCAGTGAAAAGATAATCAGCAGATGGTGAGAAAAGTTGAGTATCACCATGAATGAGGAATATTGTATTCTATTTCCTGAAAGAGCTGAGGTCATAGTTACTAAAATTGGTGTGTTTTAACAATGATTAATAATAACCATCACTTCAGACAGCCTATTCATATATTCATCATCTGCTAACTGAGGAATCTTGGGTGAGGAGATGAAGTACCTCTGAGCCTCAGTTTCCTTTTCAGTATAATAAAGCATACATTTAGTACTGAGGGGCAGCTAAATTAGGTGAGATAAAGTGCATTTTAGTACCTCTTAGTACTTAATTAGTCATGTAAGGAGTGACAGGTATTCATCTTCTGTAATTCTTCCAATAATCCAGTGTGATCTCAATTGTAAACCTTTTTCTTTAATTACAGTGTCTATTTTCTTTCCAGTTAAAACCATGGTTTCTTATTTTAAGAGTGACATGCCTATTGGATTACCTCAAAGAATTCTGAACTCTCTCGATGTATAATCTGGTGTATAATAAGGTTCTGTGGGATGCTCCTTAAAAATGTTAACTGGGTATGTGTTAAGTATACCTGGGTGGGTTTTTTTTTCATTGACCAATATTTATGTAAGCTGGCCACATACCAAGCATTATATTGGAGAAGGGATATGTTAGTGATCAAATCCTTGCCTTCATGGAGTTGGGGTTCTACTGAAGGAAAATAACCAAGTGATAAAGGAGAGAAGCACACATGTGAGAAGAAAGTGAAGATGCTGGAAGAAAATAGAGGAGAAGCAGCATGCTGTGAGGCGATGGTAAGCTGTCCTGGACCGCAGCATGCTGTGAGGCGATGGTAAGCTGTCCTGGACCACAGTGTCCACCTGCTTCTGACTCTCTAGTACTGAGATTAAGACATATGCTACAACAGCTGGTCTCTTGTTCACTGGTTTTTTATTATTCAGTCTTTGAAATTTTTCATATAGTTATGCAATGTATCCTTCTTATCATTTGAGAGTTTAAATACCTGAATCTAATGTGCTTTGATTAAAGCCAATCTCTACTCCTTCCAATGTGCCTGTCGCTTTCCTCCCAACTTCCTATACTGTTTTTTCAAACCCACTACATCTACTTAATGACTCCAGTGAGTGCAAGAGCACAAGACCAAAGTTTTGAGTTGACAACACCAGAACACTCAGCAAAATGAGAGTCCTTTCCATAGCAAGGCCCTGTCCATCAACAGAGGTCTTATGCCCTGCAGGCCAGTCCTGATCTTGAACAAGTTATTTGACATTTCTCTGCCTCAGTGTTCAAGTGGAAAGGGACTCAAGACTCAGACAACCTTTTCAAATAGTGTTTTGACATGTAGCACTGACTGGGGGGCCTGATACTCTTGTATCTCAAGGCTCTCTTCTAATACATGTCTCAGCCTCCAGGGTGCTGGGATTAGAGGCCTGTATCACTGAGCAATCTAACTAGAAAAAGGGATCTATGTGTGCCCTAGTTTCTGTGTTTGCACCCAACCACCTTGAATCAAGAAATTGTGATCTAGGCCACATGGAGCCCTAAAAAATGAAAGGTTTGCCCAAGTTCTAAGAACCTTCTGGAATCTAACAGAGTGTACAAGTTGTATACATGTGCATACAAATGTTTAAGACTGTATTCCTCCTTTGAGAAGCAACCCTACAGAACTTATTTTAAAGTTGTTCGTCACTGTTCATAAAGGTTAGGAGCCACTGACTTAAAATGAAACTAGAAAGAAAGAGAGAGACAGACAGACAGAGACAGAGAAAGAGACAGAGACAGACTAGAAAATGGTATATTTTTATCTATCTAACTTGGTTTCATTAAATTACATTTACTGCAGCTTATATTATTAATATATTAAAGTATACTGAGATATTCACTGACCTATTACTTAAAATGGTAACATATTACCAATATTCTGAATTTAGTAGAAATTCTGATCAGAACTGCTTTGTATAGTCAACTTTTTCCATATGTATTTATGACTTTGGACATGATTACTTCAAATTCTGTAATGTTTCAATAACTGAAAATTATTTTATGCATTTATTTTTGAAATTAGTATTATATGGATTATTACTATTTGGGGGCTAGAAATTGACGTTGATAATAAACAAAAGGCTGGTAAGTAAAAAAAAAATGAAACTAGAAACCTAAATTTATAGGGAAGCAATAATATTAACTTCTATATCATAAATCTCTTACTATTTGTGGCAGACCCATTATTCTCACTTGAGCTCAAGATAAGCAGCTACACTAGGCAGAGTACAAACCAGTGTACCTCACTAACGCCAGCACTGTGGTCCTGGCCCTTACCATTGGAGGGCATTTCTGTTTGCCACCTCTGCTTCAACTGCACAAATCAAGGGCAAGGACCACAGTCTGACCTTAAACTATTCAACTCCACTTAATTACCCATTGTAGTAGAAGCACATAAATACAGGATGTCCCTTTGCTCTGCCATTCTGCTTTGCATCATTATCAGAAAGACAAATGTAATTCATGTCCAATTACTCACTCACCGCAAGGTCAGAATATTTATTTTTATCATACTTGTGATTTTTAGGATTAGTGCTATCGGTATTTATTCATGGCTAACCTAAACCAAACATCCTGTTGATAGCTATGAACTGCCATATAGTTATTGTCGCAGGTATGCTGAGTCACAAAGCAAATAAGAAGTTTATGAGTTGACAGGGAAAAGGCTGTAAGGAGGTAAAGATAAGTTTCCCCGGGTAATCACGAGCGTCTTGCAAAATAGACACATTGTTTATTTATATTGTCCATTTATTGAACAGTGGGTGCTCGGGAAACTGAAACTAGCCCAAATAGTGGGGAACAAAACAAAATTCACATCATTAATTTCAAAACGTGCTGCTGGGACATTTTGGTTCAATTTATGGTGGCTCATTTTAGCAATCATTGTTCTCTTGGTAGTCAAGAAAAGCTTTGTCCAGCTCTCAGACAAAGACAGAAGTAGGAGAGGCAGAAAAAGAAAGGAAACTCTTAGTGGCAGGGTTAATTTGCTCAGAAATCTGGAGTAGCATGAACTGATGTCCTAGCAGAACTCCTGTATTCAACTCTGATATTACTGTATAGTGACAGTCTTGACAAGGAGAACCCAGACCATTCATTAGCTGTAGCAATATATATTTGGTTCATTTCTTTCCTTATTCACATCCAGCTGATCAAATATATTTTATTATCTTTGGTCACTCTCATCAGGATGGTGCTAGCAAACTGCCTGAAAATTTCACTAATTCTTGGTCTTTGCAGATGGCATTGTTATAGGTTATGCCTGCTTTTCAAATCATTTCCTTTCTCTAGCTATCTGTAATAACAGAATCAAGAGGTGTGTGTATATGTATGTGTGTTCATGTATATTTTTCTTAACTTGTTTCCTTGTTCCTCTTGGTATCTTCATACATATTAGCAGGCTGTAAAACAGCCTTCTAGTCAAGGCTCATGATGAGAAAGGAGCTATTGTAATTGGACAAATATTTTTTCCTCTGAGCTTCTGTTCTTGCACACATGAAAAGAGAGCATAAACCAACTGGTTTTTGTGGTTTCTTCCCATTCAGCAGTCTATACTCCACTAATAGTCTATCTACCTTCAATAGGGCATGCTGCCATAACTAATGTGCAAGACAGCTCTCCTTATCAACTTGATAAGCCTAAAATAGGGGCAACATGAACAAAATTTTAAGAATCTTTAGTTGAGGGCAAATGAAATAAGAATCCTCGTGGCAACATTGTGTCCAAAGGACTAAAGTTGATTAGGCTTTAGGCCTCTATTCTCATAGATCAAATGTCACTGAGGAGTTAAGGAAATGGCTCAGGGATAGAGTGCTTGGTCCACAGCATGAGGATGCAAGCTTGGATAGCCTGCACCCACAGGAAGCTGGACATGGAAGCATGCATCTCTAAACTAGCTATGGGACTTGGGAGGGATAGAGACAAGAAAGCTCCAGGGGATTACTGACCAGCCAATCTAAGCCGTACACTGGGTTCCAGATTCAGTGACAGACCCTATCTCAGAAAATAAAGTGAACAGTTTGATACACAAGAAGACACATAGTCATTAGGTGAACACAAACTAAAGTGGGACAGGACTTATGGCTACTAGAGAAAAGGTAAAGGAAAGTTTTACCTTGGAAATGATGATGCCTTTGATATTTAAAAAACAATACGTGAAAAAGAAAAAATACTTCTGTATTTGTTAAAATAAAAAGCTATACCGGTGACAAGAGCAGGAACGTTCCTGAACTAGGAACGTTTAGCTCTGTCTAAGGAAGGACTTCACAGACAGTACTATGGGAAACATGAATGGGCCGTAGCAGCTGGTGTGACATGCTCTTGACAGAATGCTTGCTTGCTAGCTGACAAGTGACACAAGCAGCACAGAGTGGTGGGTGTCATCCTGGGTTTTGTGACACTCAGAGGACATCTGGTAATGACTGCAAGTAGTTTTGGTTTTCACAGTTCTCAGAGGCCGGAGAGCTAAGACTCCTGTGATGCCTAAGACAGTTCTTCACTAGCAAATAACTATTCAGGGCAAAAATGTGTCAATGTTGAGAAATTCTGAAGAGTTTGATAAAGATGTTTAACTCCTCACATCTTTAGAGCTATGGAGAGAATTTGAAATTGACCAAGCCAAAAAAGGTCTGTGTAAGAAATTGTTTTTCAAATAGCATTTTCCAAGAAAGGCACCAGCAATGGGGCTGAGGATGAAGGGAGTAGAAAAGAGAAGTAATAAAAAAAAGCATTAATGTTATATATGCATGGAAATACCAAAATAAAATCCATTATCTTGTGTGTTAACCTTAAATTTTTTTAAAGAAAATAAAACTACTTTTAATGGCTTGTCAAAATTTAAATTTAAAGACATACAATACTACATGAGTATGAAAAAGAGTATATCAATGCACTGGAATTTTGTATTCGTATATAAGAGAAGTTTTAAGATCGGTGAAGTGACTCGTTTTGGTTTGCTTTATGTGTTTGATGTGTTTTTTTCTTTATTTACCCAACAATTTCAATGTATAGGTAGCACTTTTAAATTCAGAAGCAGGAGACAAATCTAAGGTGAATTTTTAAAACCTGGTGCTCTTGAGAACCGAAGGGCGCATGGTAATAAGAACAGTAATGTTAACGTAGTTTAGCTGGCAAGCATAAGGAGAGACAGGTCTATTCACTCACTCTCAGGCAGAATGTATATTGTTATGACCTCTTTGGAAGACAATGTGGCAGTACAACAGGGCCTTAAAATATTCATAGCCTAGGACCCAGTCATTCGAACTCTGGGAAACTACCTTAAGGAAATAGTAAGTGCAAAGATGTTCATTTAAGCATGATTTACCAGTGCTAAAAAAAAAAAAAAAAATGTATTATAATGACTACGGATAGAAATCAGCCCAAGTGACTAGAAATATCAGAATATTATATTAAATTGTGTTAATTCCATATGATCCAATACAAGGTCACTGGAGACAATACCTATAGTGATTGTTAGGAGATATGAAACTTACAACACACAGCTAGCTTTATAAAGGGGTCTACATATGTGAACTAGTATGTGATGGCTGCAAAACATAAGCTTATAAAAGAATCTAGAAACTTGGAAAGACTTATGGTAAGATTTTAACACAATGCAACCATCTTTCAGACATAAAATATAGTTTTTCTCCTTTCTTTATATCTTCTGCCATTACATAATTATAAAAATAAACAGTACAATTCTTGTACCCAGACAAAAGCTCTGGGGAGACATATCAACTCCAAATCTCAGTCTGATACAATTGTCCATTTGGGAAATAGCATCTCATTTAAGTCAGCAATCATTTTGAAGACAGAAACCATCAGGATCATTTTTAAAGGGATAAACATCCTAGGCCTGATATTCTACCTTTGTTGGTTTCAGATGTCCTCTCTGGCCACCTCTAATTATGTTCTCTGAATTCCACCATGTGTTCATGCATTGTGTATAGCCAGTGTATGCCACAAAATATTTGTACACTAAATGAATGGGCAAATAAATGAATAATTTACCCAAGATGAGCAGTAGAGTCAGTCAGCCTGGTAGGCTCAACTTCAAAGTCAGTGTTGACAGCAACTGCTCCAGATAAAGGGTTGAGAAGGCCAAAGTCCACCCTTCGGCACTTTGACTAGTGCAGGGCTTATTGTTGGGACTGGGTGTTGTCTAGCCTGGAAGTTATATATTTATCTAGCCATAAAGGTGTGAATGCCTTCAAAGTACAGCGTGAGGCTTTCTGTGTGAACAGTTCTTCAATGCTTACCACAGCAGCTGGTAACAATTATGATTCTTATTTTCCTTTGAAATTTCCCATTTGTTTACTTACCAAGGCATTGCTACTCTGGAATAAGGGAGTGGATGAGGAACTCCGTTTGTAAAAGGGAAAGCTGATATTGACAAGAATCTGAGCTATGTGTAGGTGATAGTCCTTCCACAAGGTTCTGTTCAGCTGGGATGATTTAAAAGCAAACTTTGGCTGGCTGGTCATAAAAGGGGCTAGATTATAGAGGGGATTTACACGGCCATTACCGTGGTCTTTGCCAGTGGGTTACAACACTTTAGTGGTCCCTGGATATTTAAGATTAATGTCTGAATCAACAATGTTATTGTTGCAAGACACCTAGGTGATGGGAGCCATTTGATGCAGGAATTTTTAGCTCCTATCAGAATGTAAAACAGTCTACAAGAACACTAATGACCATGGCTTGCAGCTGCTCTCAAAATAGGTTAAATATCCTGTTGATTAGGGTTTTCCCCCCCCCTTTGGCAGCTAGAATGTATAAATCAGTCTAGAGATGCTTTTGCTCACCCAGGTAACATGACCAAAATGGGGATTAAACACATTTGCTCATTCAGAGATGAGAAACTAAAATCACCAATCTAGAGGAAAGCAAATAATCACAGAGAATCTACTATGTAAATGACTCCTTCTTCAATCAAGGATCCAATTAAGGGATTTTCTATGTGCTAGAGAAACAGTTCTACAGTGTTCTATGTAAACAGTGTATTTCTTCCTTAATGTTTCTATTGAGATTGGTGATAGATTAAAGAAATGAAGGACTTGTTTTTTGGTCTATACCAAATTAATTTGGTTAATCAGTAGTTTCCATATAACCACATGAGGAAATCATGAAGAAGACAAAGTGATTTCTCTAGCGGGAATGTTCTTTCGGCCAAGATATCTGTGCAAATTCTCCTATAAGGTTAAGATAAGGTGTGTCTATTAACAAAATAATTTTGAGGACAAAACCATCCAGTCAACAGGATCAATGCCTCAATTCTTCCTCCTTAAAACTTGAAATATAAAATCATAACACCATCTCATGAGAGGCAATATGGGAACCCAGATATGGAGATGGTTGTCTCAAATGTCCCAAATGAGCACACAGAACATTATGGAATTCATCAAAAAAAAGTCCCTCTTGAGGATACTATTGAGATTTGGAGGCTATTATAGACTTTTGGGATACTTAGCCAGAAAAATATGCCAGCAAGTAAAGAAAATCATGTACAGTAATTGTTAACACCAAACTCTCTTTTAGAACTCCAGTAAAGCAGACTGGACTACTATATAAAATTCCTTTTATTCCCTAGACAGATGATTGTTCTTATAGGCCAGAAAAGATTATTAGAAGAGGGTAGTAGATCCCCTGGAGCTGAGTTAGAGTCATGTGAGCCATGAGACATGGGTGCTGAGAATTCAGGTCCTCTAAAAGAACAGCAATCTCTCTTTACCACTGAGTCTTCTCTCCAACTCTGGGTCTTTGTATTTTGAAGGTAATATCCACATTTACAGAGAAAGAACTAATTAAACCCCTATGGCTCTACCTCTGTGGAACCAAGCGTCATTCTAAAACTTGAATGCCTGAGTCAATCCTTCTCTCTGTGAAAACTGGCAGACCAGAAGAATAACGTAGGGATTAGAATTCCATGTACCAGGAATTAAAATTGATACCAGGCCAATGTCACAAATCCAGAAAGACAAACATAATCCAAGATATAGATAACCTGATAACCTATTATTAATTCATCATATAGACATTTTTGAAGCATCAGATATGGTGTTAGGTTTCATATTCAGTGAAGAGACAGGAAGGTATCTGTGATCCAAGCAGATTATAAGATAAGAACTCTATATAAAGGATATGAAGGCTATTCCCAAGTCATGGGTGTAAAGTGAAAAGAAATAAAGCGTAATAGACTGAAAAGTTTCTTCAGTATTTGGAATACAAGAACTTTGGTTAAGATTGTGTTTGGGATAAGAAGCAAAATTATAGCCAAGAAGTTAGTTTATTGTCTCTGCAGACATTGGGATATTTGGAATTTTCCATGCACACAGAAAGAAAGACTGACATGCACATGTTGGCATATGCACACAGCAAATGCATTACCCATTTCTCTTCTAAGTACATGAGGAAGTGTGCATAAAAACAAGAGTGTGAGCTTGGGAATTAGAAAAACCTACTTTGAGTTTCATATTTGTTTGGGAGCTAGTTGGCTTTAATATCAGTTTTACCCTTTCTGGGAAAACTTTGGAGTTGTGAAAAGCTAAGTAGAAACATACAGAGAATGTGCCTAATGTAGAGGGTTTAAGGTGTGGTTATCAGCTAATAAACAATTTTTTTCTTTATATATGCTTTGAAAGATGACCCATCCTAATGTTATTTTTAGTACAGACATAAAATACTGAAAATAAGAAAGGAGGGCAGGAAGAAAAAAAAGGAGAATGAGGAAAGCTAAATCTGCAGATAAATTTGGTCCAAACTTCTTCAATATGGGGAAAGGACCTTACAGTGGACATTCAATCTTTTCCTCTTAAATGGGAGTGGTCAGTAATACCAAGTGATTAATTTTAGATTGCCAGCAAAAGAGAATATAAATAGCAAGAGGAAAAACCATTCATCATCAAGCACTATTACAAGCACTGTTAACTTGGTGTATCTGTAAGTCTGTGTGACATTTTGCTGGGTGGAAAGGTTAGAATTTTGGCGAATGTCTAGGGCTCGCTTGTGTCTTAGAATAGTAATTTAGAAAGCCAGCAAGATTGCCAGACTTTGTGGTACATGCCTGTAGTTCCAGCACTTGAACAGCTGAAGCTAATGCAGGGAGATCACAAGCTTGACGACCAGGCCTATAAAGGGAGAACAGTCTCAAGAAGGAGGGGTAGGCTCACACTTCATTACTCACTTGCTTGGGGAGTGGTGTTTCTCTCTCTCTCTCTCTCTCTCTCTCTCTCTCTCTCTCTCTCTCTCTCCCTCTCCTTCTCCCTCTCCCTCTCAATCTCTTTCTCTTTCTCCAATATTCCAGAGATAGGGATATACATATATAGCCTAATTTTTCAGGTAGAAAAGGAGGTTAATGAACCAAGCTAGTGGGAACTCATGAACTTTAGACCAACAGCTGTGGAGCCTGCATGGGACTGGACTAGATGCTCTGCATAAGCAAGACAGTTGGGTAGCTTGGTCTGTTTAAGAGGCTCCTTGGCAGCGTGATCGGATCTATCCCTGGTGCATGAGCTGGCTTTTTGGAACCCATTACCTATAGGGACACCTCACACAGCCTTGATGCGTGGATGAGGGGGCATGGACCTTCCTCAACTGAATGTACCAGGCTTTGCTGACTTCCCTGAGAGGCCTTACCTTACAGGAGGAGGGGATGGGGGGGATGGGGGAAAGCAGGGAGGAGGGATAAGAGGGGGATCTGTGGTTGGTAAATAAAATGAAAAAATTTTTCTTAATAAAGAAAAAAAGAAATGGAAGTTAATGAAATCATATGTTGTCTGTTTTTTGATAGTAGGTATAATTAGCCCCATCTTAGAGACAAGAACACTGAAGCTTGGAGAGGAGCGTTCTGTGACCTGAAAGTAAGTGGTCATACTGTGTCTGAACTCAGCTGACCAAAGACTGTCCTGTTAACTATTGCACTATCCTACCTTCCAAGGACTCACCCGGGTCAACGACTGCCTGGGGAAAGCAGGTTCTCTGCTCTTCCCTCAACAGCACACCGCTTGGTAGCAGCCTGTGGTCACAAATGAAACTGGACATGACCTTTGTGGAAGAAGGTCTACATTCCTTTACTAAGATTTCACAAGAGGAAATGATGAGGCATTTTTCTGAGTGTTGAAACTGGTCTCTTTGTCCGTGAACACCGGCACCGACAAAAGGAATGCTTTGAAAAATTCCTCAAAGGTAAAAGGTAGGCTTTCTTCTCCTGAATTTCTGATGTAGTCCCAAAAGGAAATGGAAGCTTGCATAATTCAGGCCCAAGTGACTCTTCTATCAGTCTTAACTGCAGATCTGGGCCACATTTTTTTTCTTTACTAATTAGTTAAATACTTAAGCTCCTGAGTCATTAGGCTGCCTACCAGTCACTGCTTGTTCTAGCTCTTCCATCCTCCAGTGGAACTTGTATGGAATTAGGCACTCCAAAGATCCCACATTCAAGAAGTGAAAAGGAGCCAACAGTGAAATCAATCACTGCAGAGAAGGGTGGACAAGCGAAAGCTTTAGGAACTACTAAGGGTGAGTCAGGGCCTTCATCTAGGCTGCCAACAGAGAGAAGAAAGGAGGATTTCTTGTGTTCATTTTTAAATGTAACGACTCTTCTTCCAAAAATCCAAATTTCACCCTGGTCAGATCCTGTGTTTACTGTTGCATTATGGCGCACAGCTCTGTTTAACCTGCTCTTTGGGAACGCAGCCAGATTGCTGTAGGCACTGTTGGAGCCAAATGCAAAGCCAGGTAAAACCCTTTCTAGGTGGCTAATGGAGAAAATAGAAATTGTCAAAGCTTTGTGGCCACTGAGAAGCAATCATACACTACTGGAGGCAAGACAGGACCTCAGCTCTAAGGGGTCTCAGAAGGTGGGAATATTGCTATCTCTAGAAAAACATTGTCTTCAACATAGACTATTTCTCTTTACATTACTAAGTACCATGCTTAGCCCCAAGCTCACTTAATAACTGTCATGTAAATCTCAGAGTCAAAACTATGTCTGCTATTCCCTAGTTAGAGATAGATAATTAGATGATAGATAGATAGATAGATAGATAGATAGATACATACATACATACATACATACATACATACATAGATGATAGATAGATATATACATAGATACATGATAGATAGGAAAATGATTGATATCATTTTATTTTAGAAACAAAAATGGTGGAAGCCAGGAAGAGGAATGTGAACAAAAGCAACAAATGAATAGACGTGCCACAGACAGTGGTAACAGACCCTTCATTCCATGGAAGAATGAAGGATTTGTTTGGGGGGCTTGCTCAAGAAATAAGAACAAGCCAGAGCCTCCCCATTGTGCATCCCAAACCTCTTTTCAGGTGCACAGTGCAGGCAGCTGCCCTGGCCCTGGCAGCTGTTACCATATTTGTAGAGCATTGACACTTTGGTTAAGGGTGACTAAGAGAGAATGCCTATGTTGGTTAGAAATTAGTCAGATGGCATTTCCTTAATCTTTGCTTTCATTTCTCAGTGAAAGGTGGATGCATTTGGTTTTCCTGTCATATCATTTCAGTAATAACCCATGGTTATAGCACAGTTTTTAGAAGCCTTTAAAAATAGAACATATAATGAACACTGGGATGTAACTGGTAGGCCTTCAGTATGGGATATTAAAAAAAGCTCCTTACAAGTCCTAGATATTGACTTAAGCCCATGTGAAATGAGAACCTATGATCAGGTATGCCTTGTGTCTCCACCCTACCCAGAATTCTTCAGGCCTCTGTGCCCCCTTGTATCTTTCTCTGAGCCCATTTCTTACACGTCTCTGTTGTGCTTGGTCCTGAAGATTCAGTATCGTAATAACTAAAAAACCCAGTATTCAAGTTACAAGGACCCAGTGATCCAGACCAGTAAGATCACAAGCCTGTCTTTGTTCTTATCATCATGGAACCACGATCTAGTGGAAAGCACAGACACTAAAACTTTGGACAACACATGCCATAAATGCTACCAACCATTGTGAATGTAGTGCAAACATTAGAGTATAAGAAGTTTAAAAATTTACAATAACACACACAAAAAAAATACAGGGAGTCGGGTGACTCATCTTAGAGGAATGCTCTGGATGTCTTAAGAGGAGGCGTCTAAGCTGAGATGAAAAGGGAGGAAAAAGGAAAAATAGCTAGCCATTTATAAGGTGACTGGTGCAGAGGTTGAGTTTTGTGTTCTCAGCATTTGGAAAGAAAGAACAAGGGGGCTGAGTATTCAAATCCAGTGATGATTTAAGAGACCCCTTAAGCACGTCTGTAAAAGATGGTGGCAGTCAGGTTGAGAGGAAATGAAGAAGATGTTTTCGGTTAGTATTGTTGAGAGGTATGGATAGAATTTTTTCCATGCACAAATACATGCGTAGTCTCACTGGGGCAAGTGTCTATGTTTGGTGTTTGGTGGGACAAGGGTAGAAGAGTGAGGAGGGCAGGAACCCACACAAGAGCCCCAGGGAGCTCATAATTCATGACACAATTTGTGACAAAGCCCAGATGCTCAAGCTAGAGTGATGTGATGTGATGTGGATGGGTTCTTTTGGTGTCATGACATAGGGAGATCTCTGTGAGTCTGGAGCAAGGAAGCTTCCACGAAGGACAGAGTCTTTAAGCTAGGTCACAAAAGACAAGTCCTAGGCCCAGAAGAAGAGAAGAGGAAATCCAGAAACGGCAAGACCAGAGCAAGTGTGGTGAGAGAATGAATGCTGGGGCAAACCAGATAGGCTGCCTGTAGATGTTCTCCTCTTTCTGTTTCTCCAGACCCAGTCCCTCAGTCTTGTTCCTGGTGCTGCAGCACAACACCAGATGAAGTCTTCCTTCCCCGCTGTCCACATCTCCTGTGTGTGTATCATACACCATCACCTCCTAACCTCACTCTTCCAGCTCATATCTGTATCTCAGCCTCCAACACCAGCAGGCATTCCCTATGAACACAGCAGCTGAGCAAGGCCATTGAAACAGGCAACACACACTCATCACAATCTCCAAAAAAAATCTGGAGAGAAAACAGAAACCAAGGAACAAACCAAGGAACCAAAAACACTAATCCAATAAAGACAAATCTAAAAATTGGTACCTAGACCTATAATCATCCCAAATCCAAGTGTCTATGTGCTAGCCTGAGAACACAATAACAGCCAGGAATTATGTCTCCACTACAGCTCAGCTATCCTACCATAGGAGGCCCTGAATATTCCAAAATAGCTGAGTTAGAAGAAAAAGACCTTAACACCAACTACATGAAGAAGATGGAGGCCCTTTAAGAGGAAATAAATCCCTTATAGAAATCAAGGAAAACATAAACAACTGTAGGAAATTAATAAATCCCTTAAATAAAGTCAAGAAAACGTGATCAAATACTTGAAGGAAATAAATAAAACTTTTCAAGACCTGCAAAATGGAAATAGAAGCAATGAAGAAAGCACAAATTGAGGGAAGTCCATAAATAAAACATTTAGGAATTCAAACAAGAACTCCAAAGGCAAACTTCCCCAGCAGATTATAAGAGATGGAAGAGATGATTTCAAGCACTGAAGACAATGGAAGAAATAGACACATTGGTCAAAGAAAATGTCAATTCTAAACATCTCCTGACACAAAACATGCAGGAAATCTGAGACACTATAAAAAGATCAAATCTAAGAATAATAGAAATAGAGGAAGAAGAATCTCAGCTCAAAGGCCCAGAAAATATTTTCAACAAAATCATATAAAAAAATTTCCTAACCTAAGGAAGGACATGACTATAAAGGTACAAGAAGCATACAGAACACCAAGTAGATTGGACAGAAAAGAAGGTCCCCTCACCACATAATAATCAAAACATTAAACATACAGAACAAATAAAAATATTAAAAGCTGAAATGGAAAAAGACAAAGTAATACATAAAAGCAGACCTATTAGAATTATACCAAACTTCTTGATGGAGACTCTAAAAATCAGAAGAGCCCAGTCAGATGTGTCACAGACTCTAAGAGACCACAGATGCCAGCACAGACTACTATACCCAGCAAAACTTTTCATCACCATAGATGGAGAAAATAAGATATTCCATTACAAAATCAAATTTAAATAGTATCTACAAATCCAGCCACATAGAAGGTACTATAAGAAAAACTCCAACCTAAGGAGGTTAACCACACCAATGAAAAACACAGAAAATAAATAATCTCACACCAGCAAAACCAAAAGAAGGGACACACACACACACACACACACACACACACACACACACACACATCATTTCCTCCACCACCAACAAATAACAGGATTCAAAAATCATTGATTATTGGTGTCTTTCAATATCAGTGGTAAAAATGCATAGACTAACAGAATGGACATGCAAACAGGATCCATACTTCTGCTGTAACCAAGAAACACACCAGAACATCAGGGATATACATTACCTCAGGGAAGAGGGTTACCAAGCAAATGGACTTGAGAAGCAAGCTGGTATGGCCATTTTAAAATGTAGCAACATAGACTTCCAACCATAACCAATCAAGAGATGGGGAAGGATGCTCCATATTCGTTAAAGAAAAAACCCACCAATATGACATTTAAATTCTTAAGATCTATGCCCCAAACACAAGGGCACCCGAGTTTTTAAAACAAAAACAAAAATACTACTACAGCTTAAATCACATATTGACCCTCACATGCGGATAGTGGAAGATTTCAGTCTCCCACTGCCACCAATGGAGAGATGATCCAGACAAAAATTAAACAGGAAAATACTGGATCTAACCAACATTATAAGCCAAATGGAACTAACATATGTATAGAACATTTCACCAAACACAAAAGAATATGCCTTCTTCTCAGCACCTCTCAGAACTTTCTCCAAAATTGAGCACATATTCAGACACAAAGCAAGTCTCAACAGATACAAAAAACCTGAAATAACCTCAACATCCTATCAGATCACTATGGGTTAAAGCTTGATATCAACAACAACAAAAACAACAGATAGCTTACAAACTCTAGGAAACAGAAGAGCTCTTTACTGAATGAAAAATGTGTCAAGACAGAAATGAATAAAGAAATTAAAGACTTCTTAGAATTCAATGAAAATGAATACACAGTATACCCAAACTAATGGGACAAAATGAAAGTGGTACTAAGAGGAAAATTCATAGTACTAAGGACCTTCATAAAGAATTTGAAGAGATCTCAAAGCAGCAATTTAACTGTACACCTGAAAGCTCTAGAACAAAAAGAAGTAAACACACCCCAAGAGAGTAGATGCCAAGAAAAAATTAAACAGGGTAGAAATTAATAAAATAGGAAGAATGAGAACAATACAAAGAATCAATGGAACAAAGAACTGGTTGAGAAAATCAACAAAATAGCTTATCCAAACTAACTAAAAGATGAAAAAAAAATATTCCAAGTTAAGAAAATCAGAAACAAAAAGGGAGCAGACATGGAGAAAAATCCAGGGAATCATAAGGACACACTTTAAAAACCTGTACTCCACAACATTGAAAAAAAAGGAAAAAGAAATGGATAATTATTTTCTCAGTAGAGATCACTTACCAAAGTTAAATCAAGATTAGATAAACAATTTAAATAGATCTATAAACCCTAGTGAAATAGAAGCAGTCATAAAAAATTTAAAAAAAAAAACCCTAGGCCAGATGGTTTTAACTGCAGAATTCTACCAGACTTTCAAAGAAGAGCTAATGCCAATAACCAAACTATTTTACAAAATAGAAATAGAAGAACCATTGCCCATTTCCCTTAGGAACATTGTACAAAAATACTCAGTACAATACTTGCAAACCAAATGAGAGAAAATGTCAAAAAATATCATCTACCATCATTAAGGGGGCTTCCCTCCAGAGATGCAGGGATGGTTCAAAATATGAAAATCAGCAAATGTAACCTACCAAATAAACAAACTGAAAAAAACCAAACTACATGATCATCTTCTATTAGATGCAGAAAAGTTATTTGACAAAATCTAATATCCCTTCAAGATAAAAATACTGGAGATATTAGGGATATAAGGAACATACCTAAACATAATAAAGACAACTTACAACAAGCCTATAGCCAACATCAAATTAAATGGAGAGAAACTCAATGCAATTCAACAAAATCAGGAACAAGACAAGGCTCCATTCTCTCCATATCTATTCAATATAGTTTTTGAAATTTTAGCTAGAGCAATAAAACAATTGAAGGAGATCAATGAGGATAAAAATTGTAAAGGAAGAAGTCAAAGTCTCATTATTTACAGATGATATGATAGTATACATTAGTGAACCTAAAAATTCCACCAGGGAATTCCTACAGCTGATAAATATGTTAACTGAAGTGGTAGGATACAAGATTCACTCAAAAAATCATTAGACAAACAAATGAGAAAAAAATCAGGCAAACAACACCTTTAACAATAGCCTCAACTAATATAAAATATCTTGGGTGAACTCTAACTAAGCAACTGAAAGACTTGTATGATTTAAAAAAAAACACAAACTAAGACACTGTAGAAAGAAATTGAAGAAAGTATCAGAAGATGAAAGAATTTCCCATGCTCATGGATCAGTAGGATTAATATAGTTAAAATGACCATCCTCTCAAAAGCAATCTACAGAATCAATGCAATCCGCATCCAAATTCCAACACAGTTTTTAGAGACCTTTAAAGAACAATACTCAACTTCATATGAAAAAAATAAAACAAAACAGGATTTCTTTTCTGAACAATAAAAAAACTGTTGGAGGTACCACCATCCCTAATTTCAGGTTGGACTCCAGAGGTATAGTAATAAAAATTACATGATATTGGCATAAAAACAAACAAGTTGACCAATAAAATCGAATTGAAGACCAGACATAAATCAAAACACATTTAGGCACCTGGTTTTTTATAAAGAAGCCAGAAGTACACACTGGAAAAAAGAAAGCATCTTCAACAAATGTGCTGGTCAGACTAGAAGTGTGCATGTAGAAGAATGCAAATAGATCCATATGTGTAACCCTGCACAAAACTTAAGTCCAAGTGAATCAAAGATGTCAACATAAAACCAGATATACTGAACCTGACAGTAGAGAAAGTAGGGAATAGCCTTGAGTGCACTGGCGCAGGAGACAACTTCTGAACAGACCACCAATAGCGCAGGCATGAAGATCAATAATAAATGGGACCTCATGAAATTGAAAAGCTTCTGTAAAACAAAGGATGCCATCAATCAGACAAAGCAGCAGCCTATAGAATGGGAAAAAATATTTTTACTAACTCAACTGATAGAGGACTAATATCTAAAATATACAAAAAACCTCAAGAAATTAAATATCAAAAAGCCAAATAATCTAATTTTAAAATGGGATACAGATTAAAACAGAATTCTCAGTAGAGGAATATCAAATGGCTGAAAAACACTTAAGAAATACTTGACATCCTTAGTCATCATGGAAATGCAAATCGAAATGACTCTGAGATTCCTTCTTACACCTGTTAGAATGGCTAAGATCAATAACACAAGTAACAGCTCATGCTGGTGAGGATGTGGAGCAAGAGAAACACTCCTCCATTCTTAGTGGGAGTGCAAACTTTCACAGCTACTATGGAAATCAATGTAAAGGTTCCTCAGAAAACTGGGAATTGATTTGCCTCAAGACTCAGCTTAAACCACTCTTGGGCATATATCAAAGCAGTGCTCCATCTTGCCACAAGTACACTTGCTCAATCATGTTCCTTGTGGCTTTATTCATAATAGCCAAAACCTGAAAACAACCTAGACCTCCCTCAGTAGAAGAGTGGATAAGCAAAATGTGGAACATTTACACGATGGAATATTATTCAGTTAAAAGAACAAAAATCACCATATAATTTGCAGGCAAATGAATGAAACTAGAAAAAAAAAAGTATCCTGAATGAATTAACCCAGACCCAAAATGATAAATATGGTATATTCACTTACAAATAGATATTAGGCATTAAGTAATATAATCAAGCTACAATCCATAGACCCAGAGAGGTTAGGTAAAGAAGAGGGCTCTAACTTGACAGAGTGACCCCTGCACCTCTACTGGGTAAACCAGTGGAGCTAACCCTGGTGGTGTAGATATAGGTGAGCTGGCCACTTGGACTTGAGTTTTGTGAAGGTGTGAGAGCAGGACTAGCCCAGCCACTCCCCCTACTGCTTACTGCATAGGGTATGCTGAAGAGCTCACCCTGGTGTTGAGGATGAGGAAGACCTGACAAGATGACCAACCCAGCAACCATCCAGACCCAGAATCAGGGCTGTGAGTTTTCCCATCCCGACATTCACTCCATCTACAAGCTGCTGAAGCATGTGGAGAGACCAGTCCTGTAGACGCAAAGTTGTAGGGTCCCCAAGACACAGGGCAATAATAGGATTTACAAGAGGAATTCTAGTGAGGGCCCAGTTTGGATAGTGTAGCAGAAACCAGAGACCTTGAACCATACCACTGACTCATTGCAATGAATGCTTACAAATAAGATGTATGGACAAAAGGGTGTATTGTGTATACTGTGTGACTTCTTGTGTCACACTACAGCTTCCATCAGAGTTTTCTTTTCTTTTTCCCCCCTTTTTTTTTCTTTTAAATTTTATTTTGTTTTATTTTGAGGGGGAGATTGCAAGGGCAGAGAGTGGATGAGAAGGGATGGGGAGATGAGTGTGATTTAGATTCATGATATGAAATCCACAAAGAATCAATAATTTTTCTTTAAAAAAAAGTCTAGGGGAAGGAACTCATGGATCTCCCTGGGAAAGGGAAATAGAATAGATTACATGGGTGGACTGGGAATAGGTGGGGATGGGAATGGGAAGGATCAGGTTGGGGTAGAAATGAATTGCTAGGAGAGAGTATGGGGAGAAATAACTGGAATTGGGGAATATTTAGAGGTTGGTGTGGAAACCTAGTACAGTGGAAACTTCTTGAAATCTATGAAGGTGATCCTAATGAGGACTTCTAATAATTAGGGATATGGAACTTCAACTGGCCAACTCCTGTAGCCAGGCAAGACTTCCAGTGGAGGGACTGGGTTGCATTAAATTGAGTTGTTGGACAAGTGGGTTCCATGGAATGCCCCAAACAAACCAGGCTAATGCTAACTCAAAGGGTTGCTCTCCACAAACTAGCAGCAGGATCCCACTGCTTAGGACAGCATCCACACAACTCATTGAACATGGAGACATTGAGCTGGTGTCAACACAGAGCCTTCACCCCTATGTTTCAGTCTCTTTGGTCCAGGATGGTACTCTGCAGGCTACTGAACAAGAAATGTAGGCACCAAACCAGCCACAAAACCTTTGACCTACAATCTCTCCTGCCTGCATAATTTGCTAGGGCAACCATAGCACTTAACTTGTAGAAGTAGCCAACCAATGTGTGATTTGACTTAAGGCCCACTCTATGAGAAGAAACCCATACCTGCCATTGCTTAGGTAACCATGAACCAGGGACTAGATAGCCCACAGACCTAGGGTAAAACCAAATACAACTTGTCAAAAAAAAAGAAAAGAAAAGAAATCAACTACATTATTCCTAATGCTATTCTGCTATACTCATAGATCTGTGCCCTATCTAGTCATCCTTATAGGGGTTTCCTCCAGTGGCAGATGGGAACACATGCAGAGACCCATAGTCAGACATTATACAGAGAGTCTAAATGGTCTCCATCAAATCTCTCCCCTTAGAGCTTCTAGAATTTCATGGAAGAAGAGGAAGAAAGATTGTAAGAGCCAGGTCAATGGATGACACTGGGAGAACAAGGCCCTCTCAATCAACTAAGCTAGGCACATATGAGCTCATAGAGACTGAAGCAGCAAGCGCAGAGCCTACATGGGTCTGCACCAGGTCCTCTGTGTACATATTATAGCTATTAGTTGAGTATTTTTATGGGACTTCTGACCATGAGAATGAATGGGCACTGACTTCTGTGCCTGCTCTTGGGACTCTTTTCTTTCTTTTGGATTGCCATGTCCAACTTTAATATGATAGTTTTTGCTTCATCTTATTATACTTTGTTTTATCATGTTTAGTTGTTTTCTCTTAGAAACCTATTCTTTTCTAATGAGAGACAGAAAGGCAATGAGTTTGGAAGGGAGGGAAGGTGGGGAGGAACTAGGAGGAGTAGAGGGAGGGGAAACTATAATCAGGTTATTTTGTATGAGAAAAGAATCTATTTTTAATAAAAGGAAAAAATGGAAAAAACCAACACACAAAAAGTTCAAGTACCTGCTATTAGATAAATAAAAAATATATAAAATCAAGCAAACAAAAAAAGAATTTAAATTCTTAAAACACTTTGAATTTGTATTTGCAAGGATACATTTTAGTATATGGAAATTAGTTCAATTTTTAATTACTATAAATTTTGAAATATTACTTTTATATAATAGCTAGAATAAATTATCTCTTTAGAAGTTTAATTTTTTATTTAAAAAATTTTTGAAATATCCCTTTTATATAATAACTAGAATAATTATCTCTTACTCCCCTAAAAAAAATACATGCAAGATTTAGGAACCACTTGTATGGGTGAACTTGGGAAAACAGAGAATGGATTTGATGATGTAAGTTGGAGCCATTTTGTGGGGGAGTCAAAGCACTATGGAGTGGCCTGTGTCTATTTGGAATATAAGAGAAATATGTTCAATTGTCCAATGATAAAGATGATTCTTGGAATGAGAAGCATGTAGGTGTAGGATTAACCTAATTGCAAAGTGATTTGCAATTTGAGTAGGCTTACACATTATTCCAGAAAACTCTGTTATTGAGATATGATGGGGTAGTACATGATACTTTTCCCCAGGCCTTTGTTCTTAACTATACTAACAATGAAATAAAAAGACAAATGATGCCAAACACAGACAGAGCACTTGTCTTATGTCTGGTGCTATTTCAAATGCTTTATGAATACTAACTCATTTGTTCCTAACAACTCTATTTTGAGGGGTGGCAGCAGAGGAATTTGAAACACATCAATTTGAGGTCACAGCTCATAGAGTGACATTTTTATAACTCCAGACAAATGCAAGATGAAAATAATAACTTCACTCTGGAAAACATTACATTGGGTAATAGGTTCATTATACCTATGATCTTGCAGCTTTTCCAATTTAAGTCCCAGAAGTAAGACAAGGTATTAGGCCCTGGACACATTACAAAATCCCAACTAAGGCCCTTTTACAATTCTTTCCCAAAATAAGAGTGAATGCATGCTAATCTATGAGCATGCCACTTGTGGGTAGTAGCACTTGAGAAGACCAGGTTGAATTTGCTTACATTCCCATCCCAAGCTCATAGACCATTTTAAGTGTTCAGGTAAAATGAGTAAAAGGAAGAAGAGGGGTTGGGAAGGTAGGTGTGATGGATCTTCTTCCACATAGAAGGGAATGCCAGGAGCAAAAAAAGTCCATTCTCTACAACATCTGTCACCCATCAAGACTGGCTGACTTAAGAGTGTGTTATTGGTTCATACCATGAAGAGCAATATGCTTAGGACTGAAATTATGTCAAATGAAAATCAGTGTTTATGATGTTTTCTGTTCAATCAATGGATAAAACTGTTTGCCTACCACGTAACTGCCATAATCATGAGAGCCACCATTACATATATTCATTATCTTCTGGTAAATCATAAATTTCTCACTTAAAGTTCCTGTACTGTTATCACCAAACCAGTTCATTATTTGTATCTGTTTAGGTATATTCATCAAAACCTAAGACACTCATGAAGAAACATTCAAGTTTTTGTTAATCATAAAAGATCATCTAATATATGGCTATGTTGTGTAATCTCAATATCATTCATTGTCCACTAACCAATATTAACCAATCTTTTTTATTTATATATTTTTAAATATTTAATTTAAAATGTTTATACATATATAAAATCTTATATATAAACTAATATAAATTGTTATATGTATAAACAATTATATATGAAATGTAACATATAATTGTTATGTATGCTATTCAGTTATCTACTTAAGAAGAAACAGAATTGAAATGGAAATATCGGTATAATAATCTATAATACATGTTGTTCATATGCAGTACAAAATGTAAATGTTAGGGATCAAGGAAATTTTAGAGTCTTCATTTTCATCTTCCTCTCTTGAAGATCAGGAAGCTAACAAACAAACAAACAAACAAACAAACAAAAACAACTGACACAATGGAAACTGGTGCATTCATACTACAGAATCAAATGAAATTTAATGATGCATGGAAATAAATAAGTCTCTGGTGCCATAAATCCTACCTATTGGACTAGAAATATGACTATGGGGTAAAGTTCAGCTGCAGGTTCTTAATGTTCAGTGATCTTCACTACAGAATTATTAAAACACAGCAGTTTTAATTTTTTTTCCCAGTACAAGATTTCTCTGTGTAGCCATGGCTGTCCTGGAACTTTCTTTGTAGACCAAGTTGATCTCAAACTCAAAGATCTGCCTGCCTCTGTCTCATGAGTGCTGGAATTAAAGGGACACACCACCACCACCCACCTCAGTGTTTTAAATTGTAATTGAAACATTCCTCTGCAAGTTATTTTCAAACACATGGTATTTAGTATAAGCTCCTTGTGCTTCTGATGTTGATGGAAATGAGATGACACAAGAGGGTTGTTCATACAGCCCTGTAGAGCCCTTATGAATTAATCCTGCCATTGTACATGTTACTTATTTTCAGTATGAGCTACACATTGGTAGCAATCATTAGGCAAAATGAACTCTTCTATAAACTGATTTTGGTCATGGTATTTTGTCACAACAACAAAAAGTAACTAATACATAATCCTTTTTGTATTTGCCTTTGAGAGAGTGGCAGCATTGTGTTACACATTGAGTGACCAACCATCGTGGCTTTCCTAGACAGAACAGGTTTCTGGTGATGAAGCATCATTACTAGAGACTGGATGATTTAGAGAAAACTCCAATGGATGTGTCCTGCAGCTCTCTGTTTATCTCACAAATGTTAGATCTGTGCTTCTTTTTGTGTGTGCACATGTTTGCAGGAGGTCAGCACAGACTAATTGTCCCTGTCACATATATACTCCCTTTTTCCTGATAGTAGGCTCTTGTTGTGAGCCTTTGGTTGAGAAATATTGCTGCCAATTACTTCCCAATCATGAATATTATACATTAAACAGTTTAATACTATATCTTATTAAGAATTGTGCTTCTACCACTTAGTAAATATGTTATTTTGACCAAGTTACATCATCCATTTTAAGTCTGTCAATAGAACGATTATTTAAGGATTTATTTTAAAAAATCATTGCAAAAAACTTGATATCAATTTTAACACCAAATAAGGTCTTAATGAATACATTCCTCCACCTCATCCAAATGTTTTGGGAGAAACAACCATAAATAAGATTCTTTCCAGTTTTTTACAGCGTATATGGAAAGGTAGGAAATACTGTCACACATTGTATTGCTTTCTCTTTGAAATATGTGCATTGGAAGCCAATGATAAAGCATTAGAATACATTTATGGGAGGATACTTGTGGTATTTATGCACTCTGTTCCTTGACATGGAGCATCTGGAAACTTTAGAAATTTTCTGTGCATAGTCACTTCTTTGATATTTGGTTGGTTTCACATTTGTTAAAGTTTTTACAGCATACATGAGTTGGCAGATGTTTAGAGTAGTAGGTGTGCCTGGCTTTTGATGTCTTTGAGAACACAGAGGCCTTCAGGGCTGGGATGATGTCTTTCTATGGGTCATGTTCTTCAACTAATTGCAGCACAATTCACAAGCATTAAACAGTGTCACTCAAAATTGCATAAGAACCAATCATACAGGAAGCAGAGATAGTGTGCAGGAAAATGGCACACTCCACATGGTTCTTGTTCAAGACTGTTTAGTGAGGGAAAAAAGTAGCTGAGGGGTTCTTTAGAACCTCCCAAATAGATCTGAGAACAACCATTATACTTAGAAAGGGTGCTGAGCTAATTAGTTCTTTGCTAAACTGGTGATGGTTACCTAAGTTTAATTATGATGGTTCATTTGCAACAATAATGCTGACTCAGGACTCAGAGGTGGGAAGAATTTGCAGTTATGTCCTTAACCAGATGTCTAGTTCCATGTAAATCGTATGTAACATTTAAGGGAGAGTCTAACATATACCAACTATTTTTCCCACATCTCATTCATTCTGCATGCTGCTATGTGTAATGCTACAGTCTGGTTTTATGAATAAGAAAATGAAGCCTTAGAATTTGTAAGTAATAAAGGCACAAGAGCTGATATAAACAGCTGCACTATTGGTGAACTCCCATGTGTGCCTTGTTCCAAACACAATATTCTTACCATTCACGGTAAGCCATTGAGTATATTTTAACTGCTTAAGGATCAACTTCTCTATTTCTTGAACATCCTTGTGTCACAGTGATGCTTTGATGGAAATATTGATGAATCATGGAGTAGAATTTTAAAAGCATTAGGTCCCATGCATGAGCCTATGTGGTGATGATGGTGATAATGTTTGTTATCATTATCAATTCTCAGGAAACACGGAAACCGACCAGAATCAGGTGAGTATAAGCAAATTCAATGCCTTCATTGAATCTTACAGCTCAGAACCATCTGAATTTTTAATTTTATTTTTAGTGAGTGCTCTGAACTCTAAAATCATATGCAACATTTTATTTCCACTGATCAATTTTTAATCCTTCTTGGACTGAATATGAATTTGAACATATTTATCTATTTTTTTTTTACTTTCACAAAGTTTAGAGCATAAACTACTCTCTCATAGAGATCAAAAGCAAGGCTGCAGCACTCAGGAAAGTGGGCCCTGCACCTAGCCTGGGCAGCACAGCAGAGCTGACCCTACTGACAGGGGTTCAGGTGAATAGCCCTGAGAATGTGAGCAATGGAGATCTGTCCCGGCCCCTCATCTGCCATATGGTAGCGTGGGCTGGGACAGATGCCTCCCTCCTTGCTGCCTATGGCAGCTGGAAGAGCTGGCCCTAAGGGCCTAAGAGTGGGAGAGCTGTCCCTGCCTGTCACAAGCTGTAGCACTCGGGAGAGTGGACCCTGCACTTCACCTGGGCAACATAGTAGAGCTGGCCCTAATGGCGTAGGTGTGGGAGAGCTGGCCCTGCCCCTTGCTCATCCCTGGGAGGAGTGAACTAGCCAGTGCAATGCTGGAGAGGACAATGGAGAGGTGGGGGGCTGACCAACCCTGCAACTACTCAGGCCCAGAACCAGGATTATGAGTTGGCCCCCCCAATATCCACCCCATCTGTGATCTGCTGTAACACACTGAAAGCTGCAGGATCTCCATGACTTAGAGCAACAACAGGATATCCAAGAGGAGTCCCAGTGAGGGCTTAGCATCAATAGTGTAGCAGAAACCAGAGGCCTCGAACCAGACCAATGACTCTTGGCAATGAACACTTGCAAGTAAAGATACATAGATAAAATGGTTTACTGCATGATTCACTGTGTCACACTACAGCGTCCGTAACAAGGTTGATTTTCCTTTTTCTTTTTTCACTCTTTTTTATTTTATTTTGGGAGGGAAGTTGTAAGGGCAGAGGATAGATATGAAAAGATGAATAGAATCAAGGTGCATGATGTGAAAGACACAAAGAATAAATAAAAAGAAAGTTTAAACAAGCAAACAACAAAAAAGCAAAGCTTTTCCAGAGGAAAGCATGTTATAGACAGGGGAGGAGTCTCATTGCTTCCTAGTCTGCATACCAGAGTTCAATGGATGTTGCATGTGGCCATGGAGAACAGCCTGTTTAGGCTGCATGACCTCACTTTCCATGAGTGTCCCTGATAACTGTACTGTAATCTCTCCCGTGTTGGCAAAGATTTTGGGAGATCAGAAGCTTAGCAACAATTGATGGCATAGTGTGCATGGGATACTTTTCCCATCGTCTGAAAGAAATGTAAGCTACTTCAGAAACGTGTTCTAATTAGCTGGACCATCAAACCTGAAGTCCAGAGCTGTTAACAAGGTGGGGCAAGTGGGCCATGTGCCAGCTAGTTCTCCATCTCAGGTAGATTCTATCTGAACAGACTGGAAATGCTTTTTCCCATCTCCACCCTCCTGTGTTTCTGGGGAAATTGGAAACAAGTGGCTCAAGCCATGTTATGGATTAGCAGCTGCAATTCCAAGCATAGTGAAAGAAGCCTTCTGTGGTGGTTTGAACGAGAATGGACCATAGAGGCTCATATATTTGAATGTTTGGTTGCTAGTTGGTGGAACAATTTTGGTAAGGATTAGTTGTGGCCTTTGTTGGAGGAGGTGTGTGAAGGGGGGGGGGTGTAAATGGCAGGTCCGGTTGTGTGCTCTCTCTGCCTCCAACTTGCGGATAAGATAGAAGGAATTAGCTACCACTCCAACACGATGCCTGCTTGCATGGTCTCCACCATGATGGTCATAGACTCACTCTCTGCAACTGTAAGCAAGCCCCTAATTAAATATCTTCTTTCATAAGTTGCCTTGGTCAACATGTCTCTTTAGTGCAATAGAACAGTAACTAAGACACCTTCCCTTTACACTATGCCCAAATGCCCTCTGTGTTTTCTCCCTGCATTTGAACATGAGAGTTCCCTCCCTCTCTCTCTGTCCATCACTGTTACCTTACCACCCTCACTCCTATTTGTGCTTTAGAGCATAGGTCAGATTCTGCCTCTTCCAGGAGGCTTTCCCTGATTCCTCTAACAGTCCTTGTGCTTCTGTCTCAGAATGCATCTCCCATTTCTTGACTACAGAACTTTGATTTCTACCAGTTCTGAACTCTTCAAACATTCTGATATATTCTGCTCTAGAGTGTATCCATAAGCAATAACATATGTACAAGGCATTCAGTGCCTTTGACGTGGTGGACATATGCTAGGGGCTAAATGTTTTCAACATACTGGGACCATTGCTTGCAAAATCAAGTGACTTGTCTCATCATAATCAAAACATACCATAAATTCAATACTATTGTCAATACCACAGCTTTGTAAATGTACAAAGTGATGCTCCAAGAAATTAGTAATTTGGAGAAACAATTCCAAAATTGTGTTGAAAGTGGGATATTCAAAGTGTAATCTCAGGTTCCTCTGACTCCAAACCTCATTTCATGTTGTCATGCTCCTTGATGTAGGTCATGTGAATAGCTTGTCTCATGTTTTTAGATTTCTTTTGATGGTTGAATCTATCAAATGCCAAATATATTTGCCCAATTTCTTGATCAAAGATCTTCAGGTAGTATGGTGTCCAACACAGAATATCTTCCATAATCAAGGCACTGATTCTTTAAGCTGCCTGAAGCTGCCTGGAGCCTCAGCTGCTGGTTAGTTTGATCCTATTAAGAAGACAACTATTCTGTTCCCCCAAAGTTATATTCCCACCTTGAGGTCAGTGAACTAAGCATGAGTCAATGTAAAAACACAAAACTGAGGTCCTGTGCTTACATTCAGGAAAATTCTCCAGGCCATTTTTTTTCTAGAGCTCCCATGAAATGGACTGAACCTCAACTGCACCTGCATGACAGTCCAACTTCTTCCTCTGCTTAATCTTGTTTCCCTTACAGGAATTGTTTCTCAGATCCCGTCATATGGATTTCCTGCATGCAAATCTGTCTCCAGGAATCTGAGTTTCTTAGGAAACCTAACCACATGTCAGAGAATAGGCCCTTGACTCAAAATTATTAAATGAATAAAAATTTGCAACAAACTATTTTGCATAATTAAGGACAGACACATAGTTAAGAAAGGGTTGAAGTTTCTCCACAGGCACTCTCTGACCCATAATACAGGTCATATGATTAGAAATCTAATTCATTTTGAGATGACTAGTTGGATCTTTTGCTTCACTATTCCTTATATTCACTGTGACTTGGTCTGATTTGGAACTTTCCTGAGTCTCCATTCTGCATGAATGCCACTGTAGCACCAGGCAAGCTTTGCAGGTTCATCCTAGAACCAGAAAAGCAGATGCCTACCGTCTTATCATCCCTGTAAATCCAGTTATCCCTTTTAATGTGTTTGGGGTTTTAGTAGCAATTTCTGCTTGAAGAGAAATGAAGATCACTTTCTCAATGGAGTAAGGCACTGGCAGAGAGGGTAGGAAAGCTTTAGGTAAGTGTGTGTTCCATTTGAATGATTCTCAGATAAAAGCAGCCAAAGACTTGACCAAGCTCAAGTCATGCTGTAGACATTAGGCTTATATACTTCCCTTCTTTCTCTGGTAATCACCATTTCAAATATCTTACCTCACTTTTACAGTCATGGTGGTATTATACTGAAAATAGGAATGGTATCGAGAGAGGCATTGTGCTAGGAAAGAAAGCACAAAAAGACACGAAAACTTGAGCTCTTCATATGGACATCTCAGATGGGCCTGAAAATAATACCTGACTGAGCATATGTTGCCTAGGAGTGTAACATTTATGGACGGTTTGAGAGATGTGGGGTACAGCACAGTACCTCCAACTCCTGTCATGTGCTGTGTACTATGAAAGTTTTAGAGAGTAGATGTTGAGAACTTTTAAACACATATTTTAATTAAAAAGTAATTGCACCACTTCCCTCCTCCCCTTTTCTCCCTCCCACCCTTCCCATTACTGTTCTCCAGACCCTTTCATGTCCCCACTACTCAGGTTGAGAATTCTTATTACCCACACAAACAATCAAAGATTCTCCAAGAAATCTATGGAGGTTCTACAAACTTGGATTTCCTTGATTATAGTGATGACTTCATGAATGCATGAACCTATGAAGATATCATAGTTTATAAGATGTGGACCAGTCATACATCAACAAAGTACCAACGACACTCTTTCTCTCAATTCTGCAACCTTTCCTCAGATATCATCAAGTACACTGAAAATTCTGAAGTCATAATGTATATCTTCGAAGAGCCATGCTAAGTAGGTTTCCCTTCTCTGAATTTTAAGGCCTACAATGTTTAAGAGCCTCACTTTCACCCACACAGCAAATACATATTTGAGTCAATTTCAAGTGCAGGTCACTCATAATTAAAAAAATATCCTATAGGCTTCATTGTATTTTTTAATTCATTTTACTATGGATGTTTATGTTGGACTATTTTATTGTCACTTTATAAAATTATTTTTTATTTTGTATGTGTCGTGTATACGTGTGTGTGTGTACATGTGTATGAGTGTGTGCTCAGCCACACATGTATGTACATGTGAAGCCAGAGGAGTACACTGGGAGTCCTCTTCTACCACCTTCCACCTTATTTTCTTGAGGTTCTCTCAATGAATTTGGAGATCACCAGTTTTTGACTAGGATGCTGGCCATCAGTTTTCAGTAATTCTCCTTTTTCTGCTCCATGATTTCAGGCAGACACAGGTATGCATCACTGTTTATGTGAGTTAGAGGAATGCAAATTTAGATCCTCATACTTGTACAGCAAACACCCTTACCAGTGAGCCACTTTTTTACTTTCTTTTAATAAATATTTCCTTATTTTCATTTAAATTTTATATTCTGATAAGAACCTCTAACAAGAGATCTACCTTAAGTGGATCCTTATAAGTAGCATGTTGTACAGCAAATATCTAGGGCTTATCCCATCTAAAGAACAATTTTTTGTGATTTGTTTATTTATTTATTTGTTTATTTATTTATTTATTTGTTTGTTTATTTATTTATTTATTTATTTATTTATTTATTTATTTATTTATTTATTTTTGGAGCTGAGGACTGAACCCAGGGCCTTGCGCTTGCTAGGCAAGTGCTCTACAACTGAGCTAAATCCCCAACCCAGAATAATTTTGAACTCAATTATTAGTTCATCTTTTTCTTCTTTCATCTCAGGACTTGGTAAACTACCATCTACCATCTCAATATTTTATCCTATGGTTTAGAATATTTCAGACACCTCCATAAACAAACTAATGTAGTCATTGTCACTCTTTAGTTGGCTTATTTTCCATAACATAATGACATCAAGGTTTTTCTATGATGTCACATACAGAATTTCCTGAATTTTACAGCAACATTGTAGACCATTGGTGCATGTATGCATGCATGCATATGTATGTGTTTTCGTGTGAGTATGTGCCTGTTCCACTCATATTCTCTATGTATCTGTCAACAGATACTTTGCCATTTTTACATCTTGGCTTCTGAGAATAATATGAAATGAATATTGAAATATCTCTTCAGTGTTTCTGATTTCAGTTCTTTTGAATAAATATGGGATTGGTGGATCATGTGGACTTATTTTCAGTTTTGTGAGCAGCTCCCACACTGCTTTCCACTGTGTTGTAATATCTTGAACTTCCACCAACAGTGTTGTAGTTCATTCCTAGCAAAAGTTCACAGTGGTTTCAATTTTAATTTCGCTGATAAGGTTGTGAATCTTTTAGATAAAACTTTTGGTCATATGTATGTCTTCTTAGAGAAATGTTGTCTGTTCATCTTTAGTTAGCACACCAGTACACTCAGCCTGTACCTCATAACTTTGCACATTTCTAACGGGATGGCATTTGAAAGGCAGATAAAGTTTGATCTACATATCTGTATTGAGTAGTCTTATAAAAATTAGAAAAAAAATTGCAAGATAGTTAGACAGAGACTTAAAATAATTGTACGGCACAGGGCAAGTTCAAGCTCAGCCAAGCTGAAAGTCCAAGGAAAGCTGGATACAGATGCTCAAATCAGTGGAATGTTTTCTTCTGTTAGCTTCAGTCTGAGGGTCTGACAGAGAGGGCAGGACTCTCTAACAAGAATGTCTGGGCTTACAAACATTCAGTTTAGCAATTCCAACAGAGAGAATATTTGCTCTTTCCTAATTGTTTTGGAAAAACTCCGAGATTGCAATTGAATAAACTGACTTTGATCATACACCCACCTCCAAGCCAGTCACTACAAGATGCTTTGTAATATTGACCAGGACTCTGTACTGTGTTCATTCCAAGCTAGGCACAATTAAAACCCAGATCCTTCCAAATTGTATTTATGGAGACGAGGAAAGGAAAGATTCCCCCTGCCTGGAAAAATTAATAAAAGCAGAGGGATTTAGGGAGGGCAAACAGGTGGGTGACCTTTTCAGTAAATAATAGATTCTTGTGTGCTGCAGCACACTTTTCTTGGAGCTCTACACATATCCCTGGGCTGTGATTATACCTATGATGCAAACCTAACCTCTAACACTATAGTCTTTTCCCAGAAAACTGCAATGTGTTTACACATACCGTACAGTTCACCAATCACTGCCTGCTTCTAGCATGGGAACTAACTCCTCTAAGTAGGGAATTCAACCTGGATTGTACATTCTAGTGGATACATACCTCAACTCCTTCACCTTCCAAATTTGGTAATTCTGACATGTATATGCTACAAACTTTGGTTATTAGCAGAACTGGGCTCGAGTTAACTGAACCGATAATTTGATTTAAAAATAGAGTCTCTATGGATTTCTGTCCGCCCTTTGTGCCAGTTCTCCATCTGTCTTTCCTGTACACTAGAAAAACTCTCTTTTCTTTTTCTTTTTCTTTTTTTTTCAGACAGGGTTTCTCTGTGTAGGTGCCTGTCCTGGATCTCGTTCTGTAGACTAGGCTGACCTTGAACTCGCAGGGATCCACCTAGCTCTGCCTCCCAAGTGCTGGGATTAAAGGCGTGTGCCACCACCACCTGGCGAGAAAAACCTTCTAAATAGTACATTGTGCTTAAATTCTTAATTAATAAGCCAGAAACAGAAAGGAAGGAAGAAGGGAGGTATGGAAGGAAAGAAGGAAGGAAGGTAGGTAGATAGGTAGGAAGTAAAGAAGAAAGGATGAACAGAAGAAAAGAAAAGAAAGAGAAACAGGCCGCAAGGTTTTTAGAAGTATTTAATTATAAATGCAAGGACAATTTTGGAGGAGATTCAGGAATAAGGTGACAGGATTGAAGAATCCACATGTAACCTGGAGGTCTTTTTTTATTGCTAAGTCAAATCATCACATTTGAATTAGAAACCTCACCTCTGCAGAAGGGAGAGTTTTAAGCCCCTGCTGGAGATTCTAAAATGTGTAGCTGGAAACAATATGGAGTTCTCTGTAGAAGATATTTTTCTAGCAATTGAAAATGTGACCATTCACCTTTTGTTCTGAAGTACTACATTCTTATAAAATGGAGTTCGTTGATATCATCCTTCTTCTGCTTGGGATGGATTCAAGGATACAGAAGCACATTATCTCCTTGGACCTGAGTAAATGTCACCACTTACCATCCACCCAGTCAGAGAAAGAACCTTGACAAGAGAATCCAATAAAGCAGAGCAACACATGGCTGCCATGAAGAAGTAGGTGAGAGGGTGTCGTCATCTGAAGTTCTTTGTGTCGGTTTGGACGCGTGCCCAGTACACAGAAGTGTAAAGGAAGTGATTTCTCTCAAAATAAACACATCAATCAAGAAAGATAAAGAAAATAACTATTTCATCCTTTGATGTGTGAAAGAAAGCATGTCATGTGGAGTTTATTCCCATGTGGTGTCTTTATTTCCCCTTAGGTTCTTTTCTTCACCTCGCACATAAAAATATTAAAAACGGACAAAATTTGTCAAGAGGGAATTATGTGCTCTGTACTGTGTAAACTACTTTATTGAAATTATGGCATTGGCTCGTGCCCAGCAATGTGATAGGTCCCACGTATGTGGTCAGAATTTTACAGGTAAAAGATCTCTAGTGACCCAAGCATGTAGTACTTACAGTGATGAGAGCTTACCTCTGTGGGGCAGCCTGCTGCATTATTTTTCTACTATTAATAAAAAAAATCTTCCTTCCAGTTGTTTCTCATATTCTCTGGAACAAACTAGAATAGAAATAATTTATTTTATGAGACAAACATTTTATACCCCAGATTACCCATTGGTATCTTGATTTTTTTATTGTTTCCCTAATCCAATTATTCAAGTGCTCCTCCGATGATATCAATATTAGGATACTTTATTGTTTATATGCCTATTGTCAATATTCCTCCCATTTCTGGAACCCAAAACCATTTGAGTGCTCTGAAATCTGCCTCACTCACGTAGATGTTCGTGTTCCTTGACCGCCAGTGATCCAGGCATTCTACTTCTGTTAATACAGTCAAATCTATCTTGTCTCTTCTCTTCCCTTTGAAATTGCACTTCCTTATTACTGCATTAGCTTGGTTTCTCGTTCACAGTAAATGATTTGGAATATGGCATTCATGTCCGTAATAGTCTGTTTGTTTTGGAGACATAAGATAGCTATGTGTCTGCCTTTATCTCTTTATCATTTTCTTTGTAAGTTCAGTCCTATCTTTATAGCATGTGGTAGCAAACAAGGATGTCATTTAGCCTACTTATTCATCATCCCAATGTCCTCTACTGAGACATTTTTCAGGGCTGGGCTCTGTGAAGCAGAATGAGGTATAAACATACATTATCTCCCTCCAACATTTGAGTTTGAAGGTTCTACAAGCTCCTGGATGAAGAAGCTGTAGGGTAGAACAGTCTCTTTCAGGTAAACTCTGGCTTCCGTGGGCTTTCTCCTATAACCTTTTTTTATATCCCAGAGGCTCTCTAGAAATGAGAAGAAAAATCTACAACCCTTTGAAGTCAAGGAGCATTTGGCTTCCATGCCATCATTTATTTCAGACTTCCTTGATGAGCAGATGTCTTACTCAGACTTCAGCATCCTTGCTCACAACTTTAGGTGCTGCTGTGACTTCCAATCCTTAGGTCCTCATTTTTCAGGGGATACAACTTGACTCTAAGCCTTCTTTGGATTGCCTTGTTCTTTTGGACCAGTAACAATGCAGCACAGCCCTCTCTGCCCTAGGTAGCAGTGTGTGAAAGGAAGCCATAGCCACCTTTATTTCCCTGGTGTTCCTTGCTACACAGTGAATTCTAGCCTCATGTTGAGTCTACACTCTTTCTCCTTGGGGAAGGGGAAGAACATGTGTACAGACCAAGCTTTGTCCAAG